>NC_033631.1:1055430-1082953 GCF_001540865.1 Ananas comosus | reverse complement strand
GTTCGATTTTGACCGTTCATTTTATGCCCACTTGATGGACTTTATTATGATTTTGAAAATTTACGAAATTTATTTTCTAGAAGTTTTAAATACTCTAGATCATATTTAACGGAGTGGATCGTCGATTCGGAAGCTCCATCATCGAAAACAACTTATGAGTACGAGGGCTCCAATACTCATAATAGTATAGTAGCCATGGCCTATATATATATATATATATATATATATATATAAAGGGAGAGAGTAGAGGGGTTTGCGGGGACACGTGTCACCCTGTGGTCGCCCAAATTCTCCTTTAATATAGCTAAATAGAAATAGATTTTCAAATTCAACCATAGGCGGAATGGATGATGAGATTCCACATCACAAGGTTTTGGCGAGCTAAATAAGTAGAGATAGTTTGAGTTTTGTTGTCTCATTTTGGTGAAAATATGGTATATGTGTTAGGAAACAATATAAAGGATTTGGTGGAATTTATGAATTATCAAAATTTATACATGTAAAGATAAATCTACATAATAATTATTGTCAAAAATATTATAGTTATAAAATAATATTTATGATGAATCTCTAAAATTTATAAGGAAATTGTAGTGTTTGACAACTGATCTGTCGTGCACCTAGTTTTTCTTCCGTACTGAAGTCTAACATTATAAATGTACTATCAAATTTAGAATTTGTGATTTTCTTATTGAATGGACCTTCTTTATTTGGGACTAAACTATTTTCTTGAGCCGCGTTGCTTTTCGTTGATATGTTGAATGAACTAGTGAATGAATCACATACATTTAGAGCTTACTGTTTTCGCTAGCTGGAAATCATACTCCAAGTTGGTTAACACATGAAGGACTACAATTTTTATTGAGTACCATTCTTTATTAAAGGCCAAAAAAATTGTGAAATTCTTATTAGAATTATTGTTATTATGTTCATTTCTTTGCAATTCATTAGGCTAAGTTTTGTATCTGTCACTGGATTATACACATTTATATATGTACTCATCTAATTAAGGTTCTTGTTGTTTTGAAGTCTACAGACACTACAATAAATAAGGTTTGTTCCAGCAGTTTTTTAGCCAGCAGTTAAGCTAACTGCTGCTAAAACTATATTATACCAGCATTTTTTTATTTTTTTCGTAACATTTAATAAACCACTGGTATAGTGGTAATAATTTTTAATGGTATAAACAATAGTAGGCCTATTTTTTTTAACTTATTTTATTAATTGGGCCAACAATTGGGCTAACATTGGGTTTGAATAAGGTTTGTGAATAAACAGAGCTCACTCTCTCTCTCTCCCTCTCTCTCTTTCTCTCTCTCATCTTCCTCTCTTTCCCTATGAGCTCCACCACAAGCGACTACTTGTCGTATGGGTTGGCTTCGGAAAAGCCGGAGTGGCACGAAACCCAAAAAGTGTATCGGAGTTGAGCCCACGAGAGCAATAGTGCAAAACCTGCACTTGGCAGATTCTACTCTCGGGGACCGATCCCTGGCGGGGGGGACTGGTTCCCGTAGCTGGGGGTTGCGGCGGACGTGTGATGCAACCGGTCCCCAAGCCAGAGGGACCGATTCCCGTACGCGTAATCTGGCTGAAGGCTTTCGGGGACCGGCCTCCCGTGGAGGGACCGGTCCCTCCGCGCGAAAAGTGCCCAGGCGGGGCAGGTTGAGAAAAAGTGGAGGGGCTTAGCTGCACTTGTTACATTAGATGAGAGTATTAGAGAGAAAGGCTCTCTCTCTTTCTCTCATCTACTCCCAAACACCCTCCCTCTCTCTCTCTCTCTCTCTCTAAGTTCTTTCTCTCTCTCCCTCTCTTGAAGCAAAGTAGGAGGAGAAGAAGAAGAGAAAGAAAAAGGAGGAGGGAAAGGTGGAGAAGAAGAAGGAGATCAAGGAGAAGGCCTTAGACACCTCCATCTCCCTCTCATCTTCCCTTTGGAGCTAGCACTAGAGGTAAGCTCTAAACCCTAACATGGTAGAGCCTAGGGTTTTGGGTTTTTGGCTTTTGAGATGAGGTCAAATGGACCTCTAGCACCATTAATGGTGGACTAGAGCTAGAGGCTAGGGTTTCATGGTACTTTTGCATGATGTAAACCCTAGGGCTCCAAATTGGGGCTTTTCTTGTTAGAGGGTTTTGATCTCATTTGAGGGCATCTAAACCTAATTGGTGGGTGTCTAAACGCGTTGGCGAAGTCAGAATTACGATTCGTCGAGCGGATAAAAAGATATTGACAAAACAATATTGAATGAGCTTTGTTTCTACCTAGGTGGTGGAGACCTCGTCGTAAAGCATACCGAATAGCGTTTCCGAACCCTCCACATCATCAAAAGGTGGGTGGTGTCATTCCGAAGCAACCGGACTCCTTTCTATGTCTTAGCATTTATGATTTGCATCTCTTGCATTTTGCATTGTAGGATTGTATTGTAATTTCCGTTCCTTATGCTTGCTAATAATATCAATGTATGAGTAGAAGTGCATGATTATGGCTAGATGAGGATTGGGTCTTGACATTTGAATCCTATAGTGCCGCGGAAAAGAGATGAACTCAATGAATGTAAAGACATGATGAATGGTATATGACTTAGTGTAAATAACACTAGAGACATGTGAGCTTAGGGATAGGTGGATTCCCTAGAAAATGACTTGTTGTATAAACACATGATGTGGCCAAACATAGCATTTGGACATAGGGATAGGTGGATTCCCAAGTGTTTTGTAACCCTAGAGGTTAGGATAACCCTCGAGGCGAGAGGGTTGATCATACTCACAGTCTGTTTATACTTATGGTGGTCGCTCCACCCGAGTCTTCGTGCACTCCGAAGTTTGGTGTGAGAGGGACGAGTTGATGTCCTGCAAATGGCCCCGGGTTTGAGAGCGAGGTGCGTCTCCTTACCATACGAGGTTTGAGGTGAGTCGTGAGCGAACCCAAGTGGATCGCCAAGGATTGATTGAACAAGAGTATAGCATTGTTAATTGAACATTGCTTATTGGACATTATAGTTGGACATGGTAGTATAGTAGTTGACATTTCACTATATGATACATGCATGCATGATATAGGATTTTGGGTATAGTAGCATAGTTTTCCTATTATGTCATTTACAGCTTTGATATCCATCTATCTATTTGTCACGCCCCGGATATCTCGTTCCCCGGGCACGCCGACAAATCCGCCGTATACAAAGGGATTTCCCCTGTATACGAAGCGTCAAAGTACCAGTAGAAATACGATACTACAAACAGTAGCATAGAGCTGATAAAAAAAACTAAATAACTGAGTTTCATATACATAGCTAGAATCCAAAATACAAGGCTACTCGCACTGGCGAGTTAAACAACTATGTACATAAACTCCAAAACAACAACTACCTGCAGTAGGGGAAAGCCTCTAGCTCTGACTGTCGGGTAGGGCTCTAGCTCGCAACGCCCTTGCCTCGATCCTGGTCGGCGGAAGATGCAGCAGCCGACACCTGTGGCTCTGTAAAACACAAGTAACAACTGGGCGTGAGAACTACTGTAAAAACAAGTAGTCCTCAGTGGGTACCGCCCAAAACGACATCGGTCACCCACTAAGTCTACAGAAGGGAGCAAGGATAGAAGGAAAAGCAGGAGGTACACTCTACCGCTATCAACCACTATACTATCAGGCTCTACGCTAATCAACTGTAGAAAATGTCAAATCTGACCCAATCCAATCGGGACTGTAAGCATACCCGTCCCCGGGACTGTGAATACACCCGTCCCTGCCCCGTTGCGACTATCGGGCTCTATCCACACTAACTGGTCCGTGGAGAGCAAGTCCAACTGGCATGAGCGACACCAACGCGAAAGCACAAAGCCTGACTCCGGAGTGGCACTCGTGGGCGCTACCCAACCGAGTATGCAGCGTATCTCTGTCGAGCTCAAACAGGCTCTGAAAAGCCAAAGTCAAGTAACCGACTCAAACTGGTCTAACCACCAACAGGTAATGTGCCCTCGGCACAATCTGACGCCAAAAAGGCGATACGGGTCCACCGTCAACTCTGACGGCACCCACCAGTCCGGAACAACCTGAACGATCCTGTAAAAATCCACTCGGCGCACCAGCACGAGCGTAAATGTAATCTAAACTACCTGGAGTACTCGTCTCGAAGATACTGCGACAGTACAATTTAATAACGGCTCCTAGAGCTAAATCAGGCAGTTTAAACAAGTGACAGGTCCAAATCGCAGGTTTTCTCCTAATTCAATTTCCAAGTCCAACATGTATAACCTACTTAATTTATTACCACATGCTCCAAATTCAGATTTGCAATCTACAATATAATCCATGAATTCGAGCTAGAATAGAGTATCCAAAGGTCGAAAATTATACATGCCGACGAATATGAACTTAGGAGTCAAAACCGATGTAACCCACCTCTCAAGCAACTCCTGGCAGCGAAGAAAGTGGCCCGGATCCAAAATGATCCCTCGCTGGTCCGTCGAAGTCCCCGGTTCTCCTGCTGCGAAGAAGTAAACCCAATTACACTCAAAATCACGAAATCTGCCCAGAAAATAGCAGCGAAGAAAGCGTTAAATCCGACCAAGCTAACCTTATCCAAATTCAGCAAACAAGGGTCCTGAAGCTTCGTCTCGAAGTCACGAATCCAATGGCCCAGGTTTCGCTGAATTCCGACGCTCCTACGCAGAGAACGGGCCAGAATACGAAACGTCGACGCTGGAACCTGCGAAACAGCATCTCTGAAATCTGCTCGGCAAACAGCAGCCTAGTAAAACTAGGGTTCGACAGGGCAAACCTGCTCCAAAAATCGCGATCTTGGGCTCAGAATCTTCGTCTCGAAGTCGCGAATCTAGCACGCCAAATTTCGTCGCGTTTCGACATTCCTACACAGAGAACTAGGTAAAACACGGCGGGTCAATGCTGGAATCAGCAATCAGCACTTCAGAGTCTGCTCGGCAAACAGCAACTCAGTAAAAAGGGATTTCGACAGAGCAAACCTTCTCCAAATCGGGCGAGTAAGGATCCTATGGATTCGTCTCGAAGTCTCGGTTCCAACGAATCAAGTCGCGTCACGTTCCGATGCTCCTGCGCGGAAAACGAGCCGAAACACCGACGGTCGACACTGAAATTCTGCGAAAACAGCACAATGCTCGGATTCAATGGAGCTTGAAGTAGAGAAGAAATCCATGGAGGAAAGAGAGCTACCCACCTCTAACAGCGACTCCAATTCCGGCACGGCGTCGAGAACGACGGAAACACTTCCTCGCCCGGCCTCCTCGTGAAACTACGGCGATGCTCGTATGCTCGGACGGCTCCGCGGCGTGACGTCGACGACGGAAAGCTCCACACGAGCTCCTCCTTGCTCCCAACCGGCTAGAGAGAGAGAGAGAGACAATGAAAGTTAATTAAGGAGATGGTGGTGGTGGCATCCTCGGTTAAATCAGCATGCAAGGGGAGAGGGAGGCACGTGGCATACTAATATATATATATATATATATATATATATTAGGATACTACATTCTCCCCCACTACAAAAACTTTCGTCCTCGAAACTGAAATGTACCTCTGCTCAGGCATCGAACAAGTAGGGATAAGTCTCCCTCATCACCGTCTCAGGCTCCCAAGTTGCCTCCCGCTCATCATGATTACTCCACTGCACTTTCACATACGGGATGACCCGGTTGCGCAATTCTTTCGTCTCCCGAGCAAGAATCCGCAACGGTCGCTCCTTGTATCTCAGATCCTCGCCAATCTCAAGTGGAGTAAAGTCAATCACATGAGAGGGATCGAAAACGTATCTCCTCAATGCTGAGACGTGGAAAACATCGTGGATGCCAGCAAGTCGCGGGGGTAGAGCTATCCTGTATGCAACCGGTCCGATACGCTCCAATACCTCGAAAGGGCCAACAAACCGTGGACTAAGCTTTCCACATACTCCAAATCGGCGTATCCCTCTGGACGGCGAGACTTTGAGAAAAACATGATCTCCAACCTGAAACTCCAAGTCTCGTCTCCTGGTATCGGCGTAGCTCCTCTGTCGGCTCTGTGCTGTCAAAAGGTGTCGTCGAACGACTCTCACCTTTTCCTCAGCCTCAAGTAGAATCTCTGGTCCAAGTGTCCCCCGCTCACCCACATCACTCCAAAACAGGGGGGATCGACATCTGCGTCCATACAACGCCTCAAACGGAGCCATCTGGATGCTCGCTTGATAGCTATTGTTGTACGCAAACTCAACTAGTCTCAAATGCTGATACCACCCTCCTCCAATGTCCAGGACACAAGCCCTTAGCATGTCTTCTAGAGTCTGAATGGTCCGCTCTGACTGACCATCTGTCTGTGGGTGGAACGCTGTGCTGAAATGTAGCTGTGTATCCAAGGCTGTCTGAAGACTCCTCCAAAACTGGGATACAAACCTCGGGTCTCTGTCTGATACAATCGACACTGGCACGCCGTGCAGCCTAACGATTTCATCCAAGTATAGCTGCGCAAGTCTCTCCCTGGACCAGGTAGTCTGAACCGGTAGGAAGTGAGCAGACTTAGTCAGTCTGTCCACTATCACCCAAATTGCATCGGAGCCACCCTGCGCTCTAGGCAATCGAACGACGAAGTCCATCATGATGCACTCCCATTTCCACTCGGGAACTGGCAGACACTGAAGCTTGCCAGCAGGCACCTGATGCTCGGCCTTCACCTGTTGGCAAGTCAAACACTGAGCCACAAATCTGCCAATGTCCCGCTTCATTCCAGGCCACCGGAGTCATGCCTTAAGATCCTTATACATCTTGGTTCCCCCAGGGTGCACCGTATAAGGGGAACAATGAGCCTCTCTCAGAATATCTGCTCGAATCTCCGGATCCATAGGCACACACAGTCGGTCCCTGTACCGTAGTACTCCCGAACTGTCCACTGCAAAACCCTCAGCCTGCCCCCTGTCCAGCTGCTCTCTAACCCTCAACAAGAACGGGTCTCCACTCTGTTTTTCTCGGATCCTATCCAACAGAGTGGGCAGTAGTACTAGAGACGTCAGCCTCGCCGTAGACCCAGGGGGTACTATCTCGAGTCCCAGCCGCTGCAGCTCCTCGAGTAGGGGTCTCTGCTCAGTAATCCTCAAACTCAGGCTATGCACTGACTTCCTGCTCAGCGCATCTGCCACCACATTCGCCCTGCCGGGATGATACTGAATACTAATGTCATAGTCCTTCAGTAACTCCAACCACCGGCGCTGTCTCAGATTCAGCTCCCTCTGTGTGAACAGATACTTGAGACTTTGATGATCGGTGAATACCTCGCAGTGCTCGCCGTACAAGTAATGCCGCCAGAGCTTCAAAGCAAAAACCATCGCGGCAAGCTCCAAATCATGTGTAGGGTAATTCTTTTCATAATCCTTTAACTGCCTTGAAGCATAAGCAATCACCCTACCATGCTGCATCAGCACGCAACCAAGTCCACTGTGCGATGCATCACTGTAGATCACAAATCCTTCGCCCATAACAGGAAGGGCAAGGATAGGAGCCGACATCAACCTCAATCTCAACTCGTCAAAGCTCCTCTGACAGTCGTCGCTCCAGACAAAACGAATCCCCTTCCGCGTCAAGCGTGTGAGGGGTGTGGAAAGCTTCGCAAAGCCTTCCACAAACCGACGGTAATATCCTGCCAGTCCCAGGAAGCTCCGTACCTCAGTAACCGTCGTCGGTCTAGGCCAATCTCGAATCGCCTCAATCTTCTTCGGGTCCACTGCTACGCCCTCAGCTGAAATCACGTGGCCCAAGAAAGCAACCTCCCGTAGCCAGAACTCGCACTTCTTTAACTTGGCATACAACTTCTTCTCGCGCAGAAGCTGTAGCACAATCCTCAAGTGCTCCTCATGCTCAGCATCACTCCGGGAGTAAATCAGGATATCGTCGATGAAGACTACCACAAACCTATCCAAGAACGGCTTGAACACTCTGTTCATCAAATCCATGAATGCGGCAGGGGCATTCGTCAATCCAAAAGGCATCACCGTGAACTCATAATGCCCGTACCGAGTCCGAAAAGCCGTCTTGGGAACATCCTCGGCCCTCACCCTCAGCTGGTGGTAACCTGACTGGAGATCAATCTTCGAAAAGACACAAGATCCTTGCAGCTGATCGAATAGATCATCAATGCGCGGCAGAGGATACTTGTTCTTGATGGTCACTTTATTCAGCTCCCGGTAATCCACACATAACCTGAGCGAACCATCCTTCTTCTTTACAAATAGCACTGGCGCTCCCCAAGGCGACACACTGGGTCTCACAAACCCTTTATCCATCAAATCCTGAAGCTGTGCCTTTAGCTCTCTCAGCTCTGCCGGCGCCATCCGATAAGGTACCTTTGAGATTGGTGCAGTTCCAGGAACTACATCAATCACAAACTCAATCTCCCTCTCCGGCGGCAATGTCGTCAACTCAGGGGGAAACACATCCGAAAACTCGCGGACTACTGGGATGTCCTCGAGTCTCGGCGCCGCCGTAGGTACCTCCACAACTGTCGCTAGGAAAGCGATACACCCACTGCTCAGCATCTGTCGAGCCCTCGCCGAAGATATCCAGGTGGCAAACAGCGTGCTCCTGCAGCCTCTGAAAGTAAACTCCTCCTGGCCTGGCTCGCGGAACGTCACCGTCCTCGCTCCACAGTCGATCGTAGCATAGTACCGCGCCAGCCAATCCATACCGAGCACGACGTCGAAGTCCTGCAGCTGCCCTAACACCAACAGGTCTGCGGGCATGACCCACGAGTCCAACTGCACCGGACACGACCAACAACACTCCGCAACCTGTAAAACATGGTCCGGGATCTGCACCTCTCGTGCCTGTGACAATGCCCCTAACTCTAGACCATGCAACAATGCAAATGCTCGGCTAACAAAGGAATGCGATGCACCAGTATCAAAAAGAGTGCGAACTCTAATGCCAGAAATCAAAGTGATACCTGCCACCACTCGGTCGGCTGCTGTAGAGTCCTCCACCTGAGCTGCATAGACTCTACCACTCGGAGCCTGCTGTCGACGCTCACCCTGTCGCGGCATGGACGACCTATCCTCCTGGCGGTAACTCGGTGCTGCTCTGTAAGTCTGCTGAGGTGCTGGTGGAGCTGAAGCAGATGATGGTGCTGGAGATGCTGCTCTGGGACAAGCTGCCCTCATGTGTCCCGGCTGACCACATCCGTAGCACCGGCCCTCCCTCTGCTCACACTGTCTGGGCCAGTGTGGTCCTCCGCAGATCACACACTGCGGCGCCCTCTCAGGCTGTCCTCTCTAACGGGAGTCTCTGGATCGCTGACGTCCCGAGAACCCACGACCCTGAGAACGCGATCGTGGAGGTCTCGGCGGACGCCTGCTACTCGACTGGCCTCCGTCGTCTGGAGCTGGGCGCTTCCTGTCCTGACTCTGTCCCGGCCCCTGAGCCCTCTCTCGCAGTGACACCTCTCTTCTCTCCTCCCATAGTGCCTGCTCAATAGACGCGTCCAAAGTCCTCGACCTCTGCGCCCTAACCAACCTGAACAGGTCGGGTCTCAAACCCTGCTCGAACAAGTAGACCCTATGCGCCTCGTCTCTGGCCACGAACGGAACACAGTTCAGGAGTCTAGTAAACTCCCGAACATACTCCTGAACTGTCCGCTCGCCCTGCTGGATCCTCTTCAAATCCTCAATCTTCTGTTTCATGCTGTTGGGAAAATACATCCCATACAGCATTCCACAGAACTCATCCCACCTCAGCTCTGCTGCCACCAGTCCCTGGTCACGCCTCACTCTCCGCCACCAATCACGTGCATCACCAGACAAACAGTGTACTCCCAGAGGTACCTGCTCCCCCTCTGGAACGTACAGATCCTCGAATAACCTCTCCATAGCACTGACCCATCCCTCAACGACCCAGGCCTCAGTGCCTCTACCATCAAAGATCGGTGGATCAAATGATCCAAATCGGCGGAAACGAGCTAACCTCTCCGTCCACCGCTCCTGCTCGGCCTCAGTCAACGGTACAGGCCCCCTGGCAGGCGCAACCGGCGCTGTAGGAATCTCCACTGGTGGGGGCATAGCTGCGGCTGGAGCTGACGCTGGAGTAGTCGGGAGTGGAACAGTCTGCTCTGGTACACTCGGTGCTGAACTCGGCGACTGAGCTATCCTCTCACACAACCTCTGCAACAACTCTCCCTGCTGCCTCGTCACCTCAGTCAGGCAGTCAACTGTGCACTCAGATCAGGGGATGCGCTAGCCTCAGGTCGCGCACTCGGCTCTCCAACAGGGGGTGCACTAGCCCGTCATCCAGACCTTGGCTCAGCCGAGACTCGCCGCACATGTCCAGCTGGTGAACCGGCTCTGATACCAAATATAACGACCCAGCCCACTAGCAACAATAACTCGTTGGGCCCAACAACCGGCCCAAAATGCTTAAGCCCAGTTATTATTACTAGTGTCTAAGTCTCTTATAAACCCAATGACAACTACATTTCCATCCGATGTGGGATTATTGGGGTGTCACAAGAAACCTATTTATAAATGCCTTATTATTTAGGGATCTTAATACATTTCACCCTTACAATTCATATAGGCTCAATGATATGCGAATTTTACTTGTGCAATTCTCTGTTAGTGAAAATATATTACTTTATAGTTGAGACAAGATGTTTGATTCATAATTACATTGTTGAATACATTACAAAATTTCAATTTTATAAGAAGTATAAGTTTTATACGTAATTAATTTCTTTTCATAATTGTTAGGGAATAATTATATAATATTTCCTATATTGCTTTGCTAGCATAGAGATGTTCAAATTGTCCATATATTCAAACTCCCAAGTTTTAAAACTCATCGATTCATTAAATAATTATATTTCTTACATAGCCGCATGACAAAATGATTATATTGTTCATTAAGATCAAATGGGCTTGTAATTATGCTCACGAAAACGATTTATTGCCCGCGAAATTTCCAATACCTACTAATATTTACTTAATTATTTAATTCTCAAATTATTATAATATATATATTACTTAAATAATATTTAATTATTATATATTTTTAGTAATTTGATATTAATACTTAATAATTTTTATAATAAATAAAAGACAAACTTAAAAATTGCATGAAATTTAGAACAATACAGATTAAAATTAAATTTAATATAATTAATTTTTTAATAAAAAATTAATTAAAATATTTATTAAAAAAATGTATAGTTTTTTTGCGAGAATAGGAATTCTCGCTAGGACAAGAATAGGGATTATCGCAGGAGAAAAGACAGGGAGAATTATCCTTGTTACCTGATGACGTGGTGGAGATGGTGTTTATAAATTTCTGCAGAGGGACGAGGCCTCTAAATACTGCATGTATATGTAATCTCAAGAATGGAGGGCAAAGTAACTGTTTTAAATAATAGATAAAAAAGTATTGTTAATTATATAATTATTTTTAATAAACATTTTCACTACTTATAGTATTTTTATTAACCTTTATATTAGTTTTTATAGATTTTTTTAATATCCCAACTTATTGAGGTAAAGATTATTATGATTTGGCGTTTTGACAAATATAAATTTTATGATCATTGGTTAATCCTCCAATATCACAAATAGTATATATAATATAACATAACTATCCCCTAAAATTTAGGAAAATCTCTAATCTCCTAAAATTTGGGAGAAAGATAGAAAATCATATTGTATATATAAATGCATCAAACATTATGTTTGCTAGTTTTTTCACCTTCGCACGAGCAACAACCAATGTCATTTGTGTGACATCTCACAAGGAAAGAATGAACCAACAACTATGAAGGTCATTTGTTTAGCTTATCCAACTTTTTCATTTAGCTGTATAACTAAAGTTCGTATTTTATATATGGTGTATATATATTTATGTAAATACCTAGTCAATATGACACTAATGTGTAATAGTTGCATGTACATATATAATAGTAAAACATAGCATAAGAATACATAAATGTTTAAGGCTATGAGTGTAAAAATTATTTTTTTTAGTAGAATACAATTTTGCTTCAAACGTACATGTAAATACTTTCGATAGTAATTGTTGAAGAGTTATAATGGTAAAATGCATTATGACCCCTCAATTATAAGCCAATTCGAATAGGGCCTTCAACTTTATATTTTTCTATTGCCTTTTCGGCAAATTTGAATTTTTCTTATGGGTACTATTTTAGTTAATTAAGATAGAAGTTTACTGTTAATGACTTTTAACTATTATCTATTAATTTTTCTAGTTTTATTTACTACAAGATTAAAGATAAGATTAGTGCGGAGTTCACTGTTATCTCAATTTTAATCAACTACATAACTCATTTATCACTCTATTCAAAAAAGTAAAATTTAAAAAAGTCTCAACAAAAATAATTAGAAAAATAAAGCTGAGAGGTCTATTTCTATAGTCTAGTGCTCTATATACCCTTTTTTTAGTTATCACAAATACTAGTTATTAGAGAGTATTGAATGTCATTGATAAGATCTACAAATTAGAAGTCATAATTAAGTTTTTAGCAACTTATTCAAATCATTTATTGATATAGAAGAGGCAATCATCATTATCTACATGTATATTAATTGATTACAAATGAGCATGCATGTACGTACGTTCTATATTTTTATACAATACAATAAATTTGTATCATGGAATCTAATCTGTTGAATGACAAAGAAATTAATTGTCATTTTTATGTCATAATTATACCTAGTCATTTATGATCAATCTCAATATCCATGTAAATGTTTGCATTAATTGGGAGCATCACATTTTATGAGTTTAAGTGAGTTTAAATTATTTGTCATTTTTATATCATTGTTATTTCTACTCATTTACAAGTTTAAATTATTCCTAAAATTTTTATGCTAGAATTAGTCTACATAGGTCAAATTTGACCCAATCAGAAATTGGGTTCAACTCCCATCATAGTTACTTAACGATATTTATCACTGTCTTTTTTAATTAAGATAGCTCAAAGAAGTTTCAAATAAAAAATCAACCAATTGAATTATTCTATATTGCTAAATGAAAATTTTCAAATTAACCATTAAAATTAATAGTTTCAAGATGATTCAGTCGATCATCGAAGTATAAAATTTTGTTCGCATGTACTTAATTTTATGTTAGATCATAGTTAACAATATTGATCATTATCTTTTTTTTTTAATATCCTCATATCAAAATCAAGACTATAGTAATAGAGCCATTACTCTTTGATATTTAAACGATGGTTTTGGTGAAACAAAATATAAACGTTCTCCAAACGTATTCACTCATTGTTTCTTCATGGCTGTGTAAAAGCATGACATGCATGTCCAAACAAATGACACTCATTAGTGCTGCATTTATTGTCCTTATGAGATGAAATGAAAATTAGCAAACATAATTTTTGATACATTTAAATACCATATAACTCAGCCATCTTTTTTTATTAAGTTCTAAGAGATGGGAGCTATGTTTTACCATGTTTAGTATTTGAGACATTGGAGGATTAACCAACCACTGAAAATCTAATGTTTGGCTAATTAACATTGTATAGTAAATTTTACTTGCGTTGATTATTATAATTAAATTGGGCATGCAACGCACATCACAAGCATTCAAGAAGGCGCAAACAATTCGTTTCTAATTGTTAACTTTGAATTTTATTCTAACTTTATGCATTTTGATAATATATTATTTATATATTATAAAATAAAATACATTAACAGCAACACTACTTTTGATATGCTAAAAAGTTTTATTTAATTTAAACATATATTTTTAGATATAAAAATTATTGTATGCATCCAGTATATATTGACCATTTAAAATGGATGCATCGCCGCCCGACCTTCCGGCTGCTTCCCGCCACCGGCTGAGTGTATTCATGATCCGCTTCAACGTGTTTCATTTGTTAATTTTGTAGTTTTTTCTTTTTTTTTTCTTTTTTTTTTTTGTAGCAACTCGCTTAGATCAATTCCATTANGGTTTTTTTTTTTTTTTTTTTTTTTTTTTTTTTTTTTGTAGCAACTCGCTTAGATCAATTCCATTAAATTATTTTTTTAAATATTTTTATATAATACAATAAATTTGTATCGTCGAATCTGATCTGATGAATGACAAAGAAATTAATTATTATTTTTATGTCATAATTATATCTAGTCATTTATGAATCTTAATATCCATTTAGATGTTTGTACTGGTAGCGTCACATTTATGAGTTTAATTGAGTTTATATTATCTGTTATTTTTATATCATAATTATTTCTACTCATATTGTGAGTTTAAATTATTCCTAAAATTTTATGCTGGAATGAGTCTAGCTAGCTAGATAGGCCAAATTTGATGCAACGGGAAATTGGGTTCGACTCCGATCATAGTTAATTAACAATATTGATCACTATCTTTTTTAATTAATATAGCTCAAAGAAGTTTCCCATAAAAATTTAATTATTTTGAATTATTCTATATTGCTAAATGAAAGTTTTCATACTAACCTTTAAAATTGATAGTTTCAAGATGATTCGGTCGATCATCAAACTATAAAACTTTGTTCGCATTTACTTTTACTTTAGATCATAGTTAACAATATTGATCACTATCTTTTTTTTTTTATAATATCCTAATATCAAAATGGGTTAAATGCATACAAGTTCTTGAAAACGTACTGAATTATAAATATATTATTTTAAAGTTCAACTTTTATATATTGTCCCTACAAAAGTTCTAATTTTACAAATACGTCCTTCTGGTTTGTTACTACTTACCGTTAGAGAACTGTTTATTTTAACAACAAAAAAGTGAAATGTTAATTTTGTTATTATAAATATATTCGTCCAAAAATCACAATAGTATAATATAAGTGAGGTAAAACTGTCAAGTTATCTCATAAACTAATCAAAGTTAAGTATTAAATCTATAGTTAACTAAACATTTCTAACGAATTCTAAAGATAGAGTCATATTTGAGAATATTAGGACTTTTATAGAAACAATATATGAAAGTTAGATTTTGTAGCTAGGAATATATTATAACTTAATATATTTGTAGGGATCTGTATGCAATTAACCCTATCAAAAATAAACGTTATCCAAATGTATTCACTCATGGTTTTGTGGTATCCCTGGTGTTCAGTTTTTGAGGCTTGTCGACACGCTGTGAGAATGTCGGGACAAGTCCGAGTCTCGTTGGCGCGAAATAGACGCAAAATGAACTAAGCGGGAACGCGAGAGCAACAGTTAGCAGTGGAATCTGCGAAACTGCAGATTTTCTGCTTGTTGTACCGGTACAACAACAGGGTTGTATCGGTACACTTTCTGTACCGGTACAGCATCGAAGGTGTACCGGTACACTTCGCCCGATTGGCGAGCAGCTGCTCTCGGGTTGCCATCTGTACTGGTACAGGTGCCCGTGTACCGGTACACGGGGGTAGGTGAGGGGCAGATTTGTCTTTTCTTGCCTCGTACGTATCACCATCCCTCCCCTTTGCTTTATGTACGTGTTGGGAAGCTGAGGAGGACTTCTTGCATGCTTCTTCTCCTCTTTCTCTCTCTAGACCCAATAGTGAGCAAGGAGGAGCTTGGGTGGAGTTGGTTCGTCGTCGACGTCACGCCGCGGTGCCGTTCGAGCGGATATTCGTCGTCGTGGTGCTACGAGGAGGCCGGACGAGCGTGGATTTTTGCCGTTCTCGACGTCGCGCCGGTGCTAGAGTCGCTGTCGATGTGGGTATCTAACATTCCTCCATTTATGGCCTGATCTCTCTACTTCGAGCTCGCTTGCTGATTTTTACTGAATTCCAATGCTACCTCATGGTCTCGCGTCTCTACTGAGTCCGTTTGGTGTCTATTTTGCGCCAACGCGACTCGGATTGTCCCGACACTCTCCAGAGCTGTCGACAAGCCTCAACTGCTGAACACCAGGGATACCACATCTTAACTTCTGGAGCCTAGCAACCGACCAAAATGATTAAGCCGGGTTAAGAATTCTAGTTCTATTATATCTTATATATATATAGAACTATCTGAGGTCTCACATTCTCCCCCTTTATATAATTAATTAATGACGTTCTCGTCAGGCTCAGACTCACAAGTATCAGGCGATGTGAGACTCGTATTGCTAGCCTAAACCAATCTTATGGTGAGCTGCACTACACCCATAACAATCAATAGTATGAGAGGCTCGCTCTTCCCACTGTATAATTCTATCTCAGCCGAGATCTCGCACTTCTGGCTGGTAATTGTCACTGATACCAACTGTAACGTCTCAACTTCTCAAGAGATCACCCATCCTAAGACTACTTCTGTCGTAACACGCTTAACTCTCTTAATCTCTTGCGCCTAACCGCCATTCAAAATGCTTAAGCCGGATTAAAAATTTTAGTTCTGTTATATCTTATATATAGGACTAACTAGGGTGTAACAAAAGCACATATTAGAAATATCAAATTTGACTATAATACACAATTCTAAATTTTTTTATGGATAATAAAGTATTTGTGGTTTAATTTTCTATAAATAAATAGTCAATTTTAGAGGCTTAAACGACCCATGAACAACCTGAAACTCATACAAGACTTAATTACTATGTACCTATTTGCTCTTCTTGATCTGCACACATAGAATTAGAAATCGTTACTGAAATCGTTACTAGGTTCAGTTGCGAGAGCCCAACTAGCTTTTCTCGATCCGCTCATGTAGAATCAGAAATCGTCTCAGTTGGAGTCTGTATGGAAGATATGCCCTTCAAACAATGTTGATGTCTTAATCCAAACAAAACTCTAGACCTAGATCCTTGCGGATCATTTGGGATATATATCTTACATCTTAAAAATTCAAAATTAATTTTTTCTTCTTAAATACTAGAAGTTTGAAAAAATTTTAAACTCTAAAATGGAGATAAACATCCTTTTCTTTTAATGTACATGTAACAATTTCTTTAAAATATATACAACTTAAAGGACAAACTTGTCGTATGGAGATAGTATCGTAAGGACCATGTATACAATACTACTGCTTCCAAAGAATTTTTTAATTCTAAGATAGAGAGTATAAGATATACATCCGCCTTTTTGCAATGTACACATAGCATTTTCCTAAAATTAAAACTTAGTAAGTGAGAAATATATCACATTGGGATAGTATTATATATGGACCGTCCATATAGTACTATATTTTTCATTCATTTTTTTCTAAGAATAAATTTGGCTGAAAATGTGAACTTAAAATCTAAGGTACCCGCTATCAACTTCTTTATCACTTGCTTTAGCAACAAGTACTTCTTAATTTCTTTTTTTTTCTTTGCAATAAAGTGATTACAATTATTAAATTTGATAAAATTATCATTTAATTGGATAATACCTCTAATTTAATTGTCAAATATTAATTATTTAATTCCAAACATTCGAACAAAATGTTTAGATTTAATGGCTGATAGTTGAGCATCTCCACATAATTTTTTTAAGGGGGCAATACTTCACATATTACACTTTTGGAGTGTATGATGTATACTTTGTCCATCCTAGGAGGGAGACTTTTTCATTAATCACATAAATGTGACTAATGGAGGCCACTCCACCGTAAAATAAGTAGGGTGCAAGATGCACTACCTTTTTCAGTGTACAAGTAATATTTTTTTTTTATGGGTAGATAATTCACGGATAGAAAATCTATAAGCATATAGATAATTAGGGCGTGAAGGAAGGTATTGATTATATTTAAAACTTAGGGAATTTGATCATTTGTAATATTCCTATGACACCCTAATAGTTTCTAGTAATAATAGCTGAGTTTAAGCATTTAGGGCTGATGGTTTGGTTTTAGCAAGTTATTATTGCTAGGGAGTCGGGTAATTACATTTGGTATGAGGTGGGCCTCGCATTATTTGATGATCTTAGACACTATGTGTGGTTACGTCGACAAGTACGTCAGGACCTAAATAGAGGGAGTCTTAGACTGTGTGCGTGATTAGGCTGACAAGAACGTTAGAGTCTAAATTAATTAGAAAAGTCTGTGACACCTAAAGATTATAATAATAACTGAGCTTAAATATTTTGAGCCTGTGGTGTGGACCCAACGAGTTATTATTGTTAGAGAGTTTAGTCATTACAATTCCAGTAATTTTTCATAATTTTATTGAAAATATTCGAATAATTCAACTCAAATTAGTTAGCTAAAAAGGGTGTTAGTAAAGTAATGAAAATTTTTGTAGATTCCTAAGTGGTAGGAATACAATATTTATTTTCATGCTTGATAAGAATCATTAGTGATCCATTAATAAGAATATATAATAGTTCTTAACAACCTTTGAACCTAAGTGACTTGAAAAATTAGTAACAAACTTATCATTCTAAGTATAAAGCATACAGTATATCGTAGATATTACAAATCTTAAACCAAATGGCCTCCTATTATAACCTTCAAATTGACTGTCCGATATAGTGCATTTTTATTTTTCCACCCATGGTTTAAAAAATTGCACTTTGCCGCTCTGTTGTTGAATTTTATTTCACCACAAATTCTACATTAAATAGGATGACAAATTAAAGAATGTTGAATACCACATAGTAGCATAGTTAAAAAATGTGCTAAAGCACAAAATAATTAAATGCAACTTTTGAACCACAGGTTGACAGAATAAAAATGAAATAATTCATAATGGGCCAACTGTAACTTTTTGAACTATAATGGAGCAAAGAAAAAAAGTGCTAGTAGGGTGGCAATTGAAGTTTGTCCTAAAAATTATGAGTGCTGCTATCTATACAACCCTAGGGTGAGAGTAAGTCTATTAGTCACTTGATGTGACTAGTGGCAAGCACACTCCACTTTAGAATGAGTTTGATGTAAAATATACGCCTCTAGTCACTTAGGTAGCGTTTGGTTTGGGAACAAGAGCCGTTACATACAAAATTTAAACTCGGTTTTATATGGACAACCATTATTACGAACTCAAGATTAAACTCGTCACACTTATGATTGATATTAATATTAATATTAATATATATATGTATGCTAGTTGGGATCTTTTTATGTGGATATATGTATTGGTAGCAGAAATTACCTTGTAGGGGCATTCGTGACTTGACATCGCCTTAAAGTGTGACTGACACACATCTTTATATGATGAGGTTGGTTAGATTTATTGGATCTACTACGTACTGACCCTTGAGCATTGTATATGGGACAAAAATTTTATGGGCACCCTCCCTTCCCCCTCTCTTTCTCTCGCTTCCTAAAAATGGAGCCCATCATTTTTTTTGTTTTTGAGGGTGTGGAGGGGCGCAACGCGGCGCCCATTGTTTGAGCACGTTGCTCATAAAATTTTTGTTCTTGTATATGACTATATATAGCTTGCAACACAGTGATATTGAAATATATATTTTGAGTGGTTAAATTGCGCCTCCAAAGTCCCCTCCGGAGTGAGTAGTTCTAATCCGGTCTTGCAAGCGCAAGCAACAAATTAACCGTGATAGTAAGTTTCTGGCATTTCTTCGTCCACGAGTTAAGGTAGAGTTCCAGTGACCAACTAGTGGTTAGGTTGAGTACTATTGAATAATTAAAGTACTTAGAGGCATTGATGCACGAATATTCTATCATTATGATGAGTTTTTTTTACTTATGTCTACGGTAGTATCATAGTGCAGTTAATTCTTTATAGCTTTTGCTAATATTTTCTCATCAACTTTCACCCGCTTTTTGTATTTATTTATTTATATTTTCGATTGAAACGGTGGGTGTAACTTGTCCCTTGCGGCCTACTATTGAATAGCGTAGTAGAAGGTTTGAATTATGATGGAAATTTTTTTGATCTTTTATTAAAATATTTTTTTTTAAATAACTCGAGGGTTTAATTTCAATTTTCGAAAAAAAAAAGAAAAAGAATTAAATAAAAAGACTGCAAAGAAAATGATTAGGAAATGCCTGTGAATCGAAACGTGTAGAGCACTGTCTTAGAAGCGAAATTGCCCCTCCACGTGCGAGCCTTTCCGGCAATTACTTCCAGCTTTCAGTGATATAACCACTACGTTCCACCCCGTCAGCACACTTTCAAGATGGCACAAGACGAACAAAACAAACTTCAGCTCCAGCAAAGAAAGCAAAGAAAGCTCGGTGAAAATCGGCGAAAAAGATTAATGGCGAGAAAGCAGGGAAAGGAGAGGTAGATGATAGGGTTTTGTTTTTAGGTATGTCCGGATTCTCCTTGAACTCGTGCAATCTCGTCCAATATTTATAATCAAAGCAAGAATCTTGCTTCAACGCGTCAAATTCGTGTAGAACAAAATAAGCCTATGATTATATGGGATATGGATTAGAATTAAAATTAGGATAAAGATAAAATTAAAAAATAAAATAAAATAAACCGGGTATAGGGACTCCACATGTTGCCGCCCGCCTGGCCCAACTTGTGACGTGCGTGTATTTAAAGGAGAGCATAACTCTCATTTTCTTTTAAATAACTATATTGAGAATAAAGGAATATATAAACAACAATAACATTCTTTTAGTTTTCAATGTGGGACTAAACCTCACACAACAAATCTTTAGTTGGGTTCCCAAGTAAGGTCCATTAAATGTTGCGTTGCCCAAAAAACCTATCCAGCTTTAAATCACAATAAAATCTAATAAAATCTAACAAATTATACAACAAGTATTCCTAACTTGTCATTTGATTTCAGAATTAGAGAAAATTTGGGCCTGTTTCGTAAACCTCAGACCTAGTACAGAGTAATAGACCAAATTACTTTATTTTCTATAATATAGATTTTATAAAATAATTTTGGGTAAAAAAAATTGGTCTTTTTTTAAAAAAATACTCTATTGTTGGCCTCACTTCCCACCCCTCCCTCTTCCATTATCTTTCATCCTCCTTTTCCATCCCCATCATCCTCCTTTTCCATCCCCTTCCCTCCTCCCTCTCTCTCTACTCCATTAGACGAAGATGATGACACCGATACCAACGTCGACATCGACGCTGTTGGTGTGGATGATGCCGCCGTCGCTGTCGCCAACGGCACGAACGTCGATGCTGCCGACAATGATGATGCTGATGTCGTCACTGCTGACCCTACTTCCTTTGACGATGATGACAGCAATGAAGCCGATGTTGATGTCGATGTGGCCACCGCCGTTGAAGCCGCCGACGTTGATGCCAATGCTACCGACTACGATGATGCCGATGTCGCCGTTGCCAACGAAGATGACAACAGCACTCCTGCTAACAGCCATAGCTGCAGGAGAAATAGTAACAGCCATAGCTGCAGGAGAAATAGTAGTAGGAGGAGAGGAATGCGAGCGGTGGTGGCAGTAGCTGTGGAGATAGGGCTGGAGGAAGAGGAGAAATTTTTAGTTATGTTTAAAAAAACTTTCTCAATTTAATACAATCTACTCATGAATTATCCTTTCTTAGTACTTTGATCCAAAAATGAAAAAAGTTTGTTTTGATTAGTACAATTTCTTTAAATTTATTTTATATAAGAATTAAAACAGAGTATTTTTTAAAAAGCAATCCAAACAATAAAACACAAAGTAATTTTTTTATAGAGTATAGAGTTTTAAAAAATATTAAATACAGCGTAAAATAAAACTCTATTTCATTTTTATACTATCGCTAAACATGCCCTTATAGTATTATCCTATTCACTTAAATGAAAAAAATAATCCCGTCAAACCCAAAATCCGTCAGCGTCGTTGGGTCCGGCATAGTCAGACCGTCAAAAATGAACTATTGGATCACCTGAAATAAAATCCGGTACGCGACAAAAGCCATTTACACTCAATGACCTTTCTCGAAAACACCAGTTACTTGTCACGCCCCGGGGTCCCTTTTTGGTTCAAAAGCACAGCGGAAAAATTAGCTATAAATTTTTTTTTGAAAACCTGACCCCAGAGTATGCCAGATCCGCCACAAATACAGGGAATCCACTGTTCACACGGACAGAGTCTCCCCTGTACTTGCACGGCGTCACACAAGTACAAAAGTACAGACAGTATACAACCACAATCAAATGAATATACAGATAGCTATACATTCATACATTCACCATTCACACCGTAGTTTTACATTCGATGTTTAAACAGAAGTCCACGAAAAATCTTTTGGAAACTGTTTCGTACGCGAAAACTTTTATCTTTTATNTTCAAAGTCCTCTTTTACTCGAATTTGCCTCTTCAATGCTTGACGAGTGCTTATGTAATTAAATTACACACATAAACATCGTCAACAGAGAGTTTAGATGCACTATCAAAAAATCTCAGTCCTTACATTACTATTCACTTAAGTAAAAAATAATAATCGCGTAAAATCTCTATTTTAAATTATTTTTTACTAAAATTTGATGGGCAATATTAAAATTAAAATATATATGATAACATTTGAAAAAATATCAAATTTATATGAAAAGAATCTCAGTCCTCACAATATTAAATGCAATGTAAAATTAAACTTTATTTTATTTTTTACTAATTGCTAAAAAGATCATAATATTATAAAGGAATGCTATGTGCTCTTTTGACAAGTCCTCTATATGGACACTGAACAGCTAGGGGTTGCGGCTCTGGTGTCTGTAGTAGATTTGGTCGCATTGATCAGTGACCTAGCTTATATATTCTAAACAATTAGTAACTAATTTTATCTTGCATTATATTTTAATTAATATATTTTTTAGTTGTTAAAAAATTTTACCTCAACTTACTATGATATTGTAAAGAACGAATAATTATTGCATAATGATGCTTAGTAAAATATAGAATTTATAATAATTGGTTAATCCTCCAATATCTCAAATACTAATTCTAACACTATCTCTAATGTTGCAAAGTTTAGGAAAAAGATCGTAAGTCATATACGATATTTAAATGCATCTAAGAATCATGTTTGATAATTATTTTACCATTTCACAGGCTAAATATGAACCAACAAACAATGTCATACCTTTGCTCTCCCCTAGCTTTTGGACAGGCATGAAGAAACAATGAGTAATTGTGTTTCATAATATATGCTTATTTAGTAATACAAAAACATCAATTAAATGACATAGGGTAGTAATTAATACTATAATATCAATGGTATATATATGGTTCTACTGTATGGTTTTTGGTAGAAGGGTGTCAAAATCATCAAAGATCAAAGTTGATACATATATATAACATAGAGTAAATATTTATAAGTAAAATTTTATATTTTCTTGACATAGTCTAGTTGGTGAATAACTTATGTCCATATATATGGCCAATTTTTAAATGTAGGTGGAAGTAATTTAATAGTATATAAGAATTCCAATTAGAATAGAAGAATTCTAATTAGCTGAATTTTTTATTAAAAAATTGTAGTAGCTAGAACAAGATTAACAACCTTGATTATAAATTGACGGATTCTAACTTGGTCAAAGGGTATTATTCCATTTTCATCATTCAATTTTTTAATTATTTTGAAATAACTTGTCACGCCCCAGGGTCTTTTGGTTAAAGCCAGTTCAAAATTGAGCTATCTTTAAAAATCAGAGTAAACAAAAAATTGTCACTTAAAAAAAAAAAAAAAAAAACAATCTTGACCCCAATGCAACGAACCCGCCACAAAAATAGAGAATTTTTGAAACAAACGGACGGAACCTCACCTATATTTGCACGGTGTAGCACATGTATAATTTAACAACCAGACCTCATACACACAACAATAATATATACAAGGATCCTCATAATACATTAAACAGCTAGCCATCCTTAGTCACATTCATTTCATATTCATTGACAATCATCTTAGAAGTTGAAATTGTCTCCTACACGAGGACTTCCTTTTTAAAACTCTAACTTTGTGAAAAATTTCGAGAAAATTATTTAAAAACGTTTTCCACATGAAAATCATTATTTTGAAAACGCTACCACGAGAAGTAGAAAATCATCGATAGGAGTCTGAATCCAAAACCACATGTGTTCAAAAACCACTAATGTCCAAACCGTGTGCATCCAAAACCTTCATAAGTACAATATCCAAAATCTGAAAGTATAGAATATCAACTGAACCAAATAAATGTCTACTATCAGGTATGGGGGTAAACTATGCTATTACATGTATGTCTATACTAAGTATGGAGTATAGTCAAAATGTATACCGAGATCGAGACCTCTAAAACCGACCACTAGCTACGGCCTCACGTTGTATCCTGACTAATCCCACCCATGTCATCTGTGGGAAAATAGGGGTGAGAAACGAACAAAGGGTCTCCCAGTGGGTACCGTAAGCTGTCGAGACAAGCACTCGCTGGTAACCAAGTATAGATAAATAAAGATTTACAGTAGTAATGTAAGTGTGAAGAGAGATGAAATGTAAGAAAGCATGTAACAACCGTTACTATAACTATATGTGTCAACCGAACGAAAAGTCCAAATATACGCAATGTATACCGCCTTGTCAGTCTAAGGATATCAAGCAAGCCACAACCGCTCTGTCTGGCATATAACCCTAGCAATGACCGCTAGGCTCAAAGGTTGGCAACCAACTACTTTTTCGAAAATGAACACCCTTTTGCGGGGAGACAGCCCGCTGATGTTAGTGAAATACTCTCAAGCTGTGGCAATCAATGTGAATATGATTAATAGCCAACCGTCGGCGAATAACTGATAATCACCGCCACACTGGGCACGCCGACCAATAGGTCATTGAAGCTATACGAGAGCACAAGTACCGACAACTCAGGTCAACTAGGATAGACGAACTCAACACCCTCTCAAATATACAAGTACTGACCACTCAGGTCAACTGAAAAGCGTGAGTTCAATGACACTATAAGCACACGGGCACAGACCACTCATGTCAACTGGAATATAAATGCAAGTGTCATTATCGCTTTACTTCTATATCCTGGCAAACGGAAGAGTATACTAAGTAGAGTAAGGGTCGAAGTCATGTGGTGAAGAGCTCAAATTCTGAATATTTATATATGTAAGCAGTAAAAGTTAGGAATGAAGGGAATATCACCGAACGTACACCATTAAACCGACTTCGAATCGAAGTACCCACCTACTCTGTCACCGGGTCTAGCTCCTGTGAGGTGAGGGACGCCGACAGGACCTATGATAGGTCCACCGAGTTCGGATATAATTCACTAGACTCAAAACACATCTCTTACAAATCCAAAACCGCCCGAATTGATTTTTCAAAACCAGTCCCCAAACTCGAGTTGAGTCCCAAAAACGCACCAGATGCCCCCAGAACCCACGAAATATCAATAAATGCACCGACTCATACCGGGAGTCGCCCGCTATACCAAAACACACCTATTTGGGTGTTCGGTTAGCAAACACAAGTGTCCAAGTCAACTCGGTCGTCACCAATCGACCGTTTACTACCGGGCTTACGGAAGTGTCTATTTTGGCACCGAAAAGCCTCCACCACTCGTCTGCCGCCTGCGAACAAACGAGGGGACCATATGGGCCAGCCAACGAGAATAGGGGATGATTTTCAGGGCAAGCACACAATCGAAAACCCATTGCAACAAGAAATTGCGTTCTATCGGCGATTTCGCCAGAAAACGCACTGAAACCTCTCCGCCACTTATCCACCATCTCCAATCTTCAAAGGTGGTAGTAGCAACCTACCAACAAGGCTTGGCAGGGTCTCTAAGGCATTCAAATGGCCAACATGCAAAAATTGCAACATTAACGTATCCGATCGGTGAATTTTCGCCAAACGACGTTGTGGGACCACGTTTCAACTCCGCGATGTGTAACACACTGGATCTATGCAAATTGTGAGGTTGGAGTGTTTGACTTGGATTCCGAGCTTTTCCACATTTGGTGGAAGGTCGTAGATGGTATTCCGACCTAAAAGATCGAATTCCTGGATTTTCACAAAGTCCTGAGAGTTTTCATTCTCGGGGACCAGTCCCTGGTGGGAGAGACCGGTCCCCTCGAAACAGTGTCGCGGCCAGACTTGAGGCAACCGGTTCCTGGCAAGGAGAGACCGATTCCCAAGAGCGTGTTTTGCGGGAGGGTCATGAGAGACCGGTCCCAGCTGGGAGAGACCGGTCCCTCTGGGCGAAAATTGCCCAGATCCGGGCAGTGCACAGGTTTGTTTGTTGGGGGACCTAGGTGGATATTGTTTCTTAAGAGGGCTTTTAGGCCATTTCCTCTCTCCCTTTCCCTCACTTCTCACCCTCTCACACACTCTAGAGAAAGAGAAGAAGAAGGAGAAGCAAGAGGAGAAGAAGGAGAAGGAAAAGAAGGAGAGCTTGCTAATGGACTTAGGACTTCTTCCTCAACCTCTCCTCTCACTATTGGAGGCTTGGAGCTTGCTTTTGGAGCTTTGTGGAGGATCGATCTTCAATCCTAGAGGATTTTGAGCTTGGTTTGGAGCTTCCTAGAGATAAGTGACTAGTTTTCTTTCTCTAGATCCTAGTTTTGGAGCTTTTGGCTTCATGAAACCCTAGAAATGAGATTTAGGGTTTATTTTTGGATTTTTGATTAAGGACTTTTAGAGCTCTATTGATTGATTTGGAATCTTGGTTTAGATTGTTTTGGAAGGGATTTAGCTTCCATTTGAGCTTTGGAGAGGGATCTCTACACTAGGTAAGAGTTTAGCCCTCTATGCCTTGTTGGTTAAAGTTTGAGCTTTTCGTTGTTCGTTTCGATTGTATAACTCTTGTTCCTATATCCTTAGGGTGCTAGGAGACTAGTGGGCACCCTCCGTTCGACGAAACGAAGAGTTCGATTTTTGGTGGGTTTGGCTTCTTGAACCGGGCAAAATGGCCCCTATGCATCATATACTCGTCGCAATGTTTAAATGACTTCAAATCCATGTTAATTATGAATTATATGAATTTTAGAATACTTAAAATGCATATCTTATGTATCATGAAATTTTCACTCTATTTAGTAGAGCTATATGAATAGGCTGCATGCATGTGTGAAATGGTTCTTTTGCGAGAAGGGTATTTGCCTCGTATGATGAAAATGATTAGAATTGTCACGCCCCGGATGTCTTATTCCCCGGGCACGCCGACAAATCCGCCGTATACAAAGAAATTTTTTCTGTATACGAAGCGACAGCTGTACCTGTAAATCAAACACTACTACGAACAGTAGTAGAGAGATGCTAGAGAAAACAGAAGCTAAACAAACTGAGTTTCATATACATAGTCCAAATCCGGCCCCTGCCCATACGAATGTCAGGGCTAACCTAACCCAGTCTAAACTGTAAAGGATGTCAACCAATCACATCTCGTACTATCACATCACTAGCTATCGCCATCGCAAATGAAGGACGAAAAGACTGATGAGAACGAGGGAAGACATCTGAATCACCCACCTGGCTACACCAAAACCCGCCATGGGTGACTCCTGATGAATAAAAATGTCATCAAGAGTGCGGGTCAACAATGGAGACAAAACGTCTCGGTGTCCAAGGCCGACGACGCGGAAGGCGCCTAGTCCTAACTCCGTTCCCGCAGCGCTCAATCTCGGGATGGGCAGGACGACTCGATCTCCACGGGGATGACGTCCATCTACAAAACAAAGCTCAAAGACATGTATCATCTGAATTGAGCGGTCACGCTCATCGAGACATAAAA
>NC_033631.1:1025189-1054908 GCF_001540865.1 Ananas comosus | reverse complement strand
CAAATCGCAGGTTTTCTCCTAATTCAATTTTCAAGTCCAACATGTATAATCTATTTACTTGATAAAATATGCTCGAAAATTCAGATCTTACATTCTAACAATAATCCATGAATTTGAGCTAACAACTATTGTAGAAATCACGATTTATACATGTCGACTAATAAACACTTAGGAGTAAAGCCGATGTAACCCACCTCAAAAGGTAAATCCAGGCAGCGAACGAAGCCTCGAACCAGGACAACCTCTGCTGGATCAACTGGGGACCTCCAAGTCCGGTGGACGAGCTAACGCCAAGCTAAACAATTAAGGATCCTCAATTCAGTCTAGAAATTCACAGCAGCTGAGTAGAAACGGGATTCGACCGAGCTAACCTTCACCAAATCTGGCAAATGAGGTCTTCGTGGATTCCTCTCGAAGTCCCGAATCCAACGAACCAAGCCTCGTCGCGATCCGACGCTCCTACGCCGAGTACGAACTGAAATACCGACGGTCGACGCTGGAAATTCTGCAAATCAGCACCAAGCTCGAAATGTGAAGCAATGCAATGGAACACTCACCTCAAAGGCTAATCGGACATCGACGCGGCGTCGAGAACGACGAAAACACACCCTCGCCTAGCTTCCTCACAGCGCTACAATCCCAACCGTACCCTCGAACGGCTTCGCGGCGCGTCGTCGGCGTCGAATCCGAGCTCCTCGGCTACCTCTACCCGTGCTATCCACCATGCACGTAATTAACTAGAGAGAACAAAAAGAAATACACACTCTCTGTTAATTTGAAGGGATAAACATTAAAAAGGTGATGGCATCCTTATCCAAAAAAAAGACCACTATGCCCCTAGACCAACTCAAAATGAAGGGTATTACATCCTCCCCCACTACAAAAAGTTTCGTCCTCGAAACTTAAAATATACCTCAAGATGGGGCAACGAACAGGTCGGGGTAAGACTCCCTCATCACCATCTCTGGCTCCCAAGTCGCCTCCCGTTCCTCGTGATTGCTCCACTGCACTTTTATATACGGGATGACCCGGTTGCGCAATTCTTTCGTCTCGCGCACAAGAATTCGCACCAGTTACTCCTCGTATCTCAGATCCTCGCTAATCTCGAGTGGAGTGAAGTCAATCACGTGAGAGGGGTCGAAAATGTATCTCCTCAGTGCTGAGACGTGGAAAACATCGTGGATGCCAGCAATTCGCGGGGGTAGAGCTATCCTGTAAGCCACCGGTCCGATACGCTCTAATACCTCGAAAGGGCCAACAAACCGTGGACTAAGCTTTCCACGTACTCCAAAACGGCGTATCCCTCTGGACGGCGAGACTTTGAGAAAAACATGATCTCCAACCTGAACTCTAAGTCTCGTCTCCTGGTATCGGCGTAGCTCCTCTGTCGACTCTGTGCTGTCAGAAGGTGTCGTCGGACGACTCTCACCTTTTCCTCAGCCTCAAGTAAAATCTCCGGTCCAAGTGTCCTCCGCTCACCCACATCACTCCAAAACAGGGGGGATCGACATCTGCGTCCATACAACGCCTCAAACGGAGCCATCTGAATGCTTGTTTGATAGCTGTTGTTGTACGCAAACTCAACCAGTCTCACATGTCGATACCACCCTCCTCCAAAATCCAGGACGCATGCCCTCAGCATGTCCTCTAGAGTCTGTATGGTCCGCTCTGACTGACCATCTGTCTGTGGGTGGAACGCCGTGCTAAAATGCAGCTGTGTACCCAAGGCTGTCTGCAAACTCCTCCAGAAATGTGATACAAACCTCGGGTCTCTGTCTGATATAATCGACACTGGCACGCCGTGCAGCCTAACGATCTCATCTAAGTATAGCTGCGCGAGTCTCTCTCTGGACCAGGTAGTCTGAACCGGTAGGAAGTGAGCAGACTTGGTCAGTCTGTCGACTATCACCCAAATCGCGTCGTAGCCACCCTGCGCTCTAGGCAATCCAACGACGAAGTCCATCGTGATGTACTCCCACTTCTACTCGGGAACTGGCAGACTTTGAAGCTTGCCAGCAGGCACCTGATGCTCGGCCTTCACCTGTTGGCAAGTCAAACACTGAGCCACAAATCTGCCAATGTCCCTCTTCATTCCAGGCCACCAGAACCGTGCCTTAAGATCCTTATACATCTTGGTTCCCCTAGGGTGAACCGTTTAAGGGGAACAATGAGCCTCTCTCAAAATATCCGCTCGAATCTCAGGATCCACAGGCACACACAGTCGGTCCCTGTACCGTAGTCCTCCCGAGCTGTCCAAAGTAAATCCCTCAGCCTGCCCCCTGTCTAGCTGCTCTCTAATCCTCAACAAATACGGATCTCCACTTTGTTTCTCTCGGATCTTATCCAACAGAGTGGGCTGCAACACTAGAGATGTCAGCCTCGCCGTAGACCCAGGGGGTACTATCTCGAGTCCTAACGGCTGTAGCTCCTCGAGTAGGGGTCTCTGCTCAGTAATCCTCAAACTCAGGCTCTGCACTGACTTCCTGCTCAACGCATCTGCCACCACATTCGCCCTGCCGGGATGATACTGAATACTAATGTCATAGTCCTTCAGTAACTCCAACCACCGGCGCTGCCTCAGGTTCAACTCCTTCTGTGTGAACAGATACTTGAGACTTTTATGATCGGTGAAAACCTCGCAGTGCTCGCCGTATAAATAATGCCGCCAGAGCTTCAAAGCAAAAACCACCGCGGCAAGCTCCAAGTCATGCGTAGGGTAATTCTTTTCATAATCCTTTAATTGCCGTGAAGCATAAGCAATCACCCTACCATGCTGCATCAGCACGCAACCAAGTCCACTGTGCGATGCATCACTGTAGATCACAAATCCTTCGCCCATAATAGGAAGGACAAGGATAGGAGCCGACGTCAACCTCAGTCTCAACTCGTCAAAGCTCCTCTAACAGTCGTCGCTCCAGACAAAACGAATCCCCTTCCGTGTCAAGCGTGTGAGGGGTGTGGAAAGCTTCGCAAAGCCTTCCACAAACCGACGGTAATATCCTGCTAGTCCCAGGAAACTCCGTACCTCAGTCACCGTCATCGGTCTAGGCCAATCTCGAATAGCCTCAATCTTCTTCGGGTCCACTGCTACGCCCTCGGCTGAAATCACGTGGCCCAAGAAAGCAACCTCCCGTAGCCAGAACTCTCACTTCTTCAATTTGGCATACAGCTTCTTCTCTCGCAGAAGCTGAAGTACAATCCTCAAGTGCTCCTCATGCTCAGCATCACTCTGGGAGTATATCAGGATGTCGTCGATGAAGACTACTACAAATCTATCCAAGAATGGCTTGAACACTCTGTTCATCAAATCCATGAATGCGGCAAGGGCATTCGTCAATCCAAAAGGCATCACTGTGAACTCATAATGCCCGTACCGAGTCCGAAAAACCCTCTTGGGAACATCCTCGGCCCTCACTCTCAACTGGTGGTAACCTGACTGGAAATTAATCTTCGAGAAGACATAAGATCCCTGCAGCTGATCAAACAAATCATCAATGCGCGGCAAGGGATACTTATTCTTGATGGTCACTTTATTCAGCTCCCGGTAATCCACACATAACCTGAGTGAACCATCCTTCTTCTTTACAAATAACACTGGCGCTCCCCAAGGCGACACACTGGGTCTCACAAACCCTTTATCCATCAAATCCTGAAGTTGTGCCTTTAGCTCTCTCAGCTCTGCCGGCGCTATCCGATAAGGTACCTTTGAGATTGGTGCAGTTCCAGGAACTACATCAATCACAAACTCAAACTCCCTCTCCGGCGGCAACGTCGTCAACTCAGGGGAAACACATCCGGAAACTCGTTGACGACCGGAATATCCTCGAGTCCCGGCGCCGCTGTAGGTACCTCCACAACTGTCGCTAAGAAAGCAACACACCAGCTACTCAGCATCTGTCGAGCTCTCGCCGAAGATATCCAGGTGGCAAACAACGTATTCCTGCAACCTCTGAAAGTGAACTCCTTCTGGCCTGGCTCGCGGAACGTCATCGTCCTCGCTCCACAATCGATCGTAGCATAGTACCGCGTAAACCAATCCATACCGAGCACGATGTTGAAGTCCTGCAGCTGCCCTAACATCAACAGGTCTGCGGGCGTAAACCACGAATCTAACTACACCGGACACGACCAACAACACTCTGCAACCTGTAAAACATAGTCGGGGATCTGCACCTCTCGTGCCTGTGACAAGGACCCTAACTCTAGACCATGCAACAATGCAAATGCTCGGCTAACAAAAGAATGCGAGGCTCCAGTATCAAAAAGAGTACGAGTACGAATGCCGAAGATCAAAGTGATACCTGCCACCACTCGGTCGGCTGCTGTAGAGTCCTCTTCAAATCCTCCTCGATCTTCTGTTTCATGCTGTTGGGGAAATACATCCCATAAAGCATTCCACAGAATTCATCCCACCTCAACTGTGTCGCCACCAGTCCCTGGTCTCGCCTCGCCTCGCTCTCCGCCACCAATCATGTGCATCACCTAACAGACAGTGTACTCCCAAAGGTACCTGCTTCCACTCTGGAACGAACAGATCCTCGAATAGCTTTTCCATTGCACTGACCCATCCCTCAACAATCCAGGCCTCAGTGCCGCTGCAAGCGAAGATCGGTGGGTCAAATCGCCGAAAACGAGCTAACCTCTCCGTCCACCGCTCCTGCTCGGCCTCAGTCAACGGTACTGGCCCCCTAGCAGGCGCAACTGGCGCTACTGGAACTGCTGCCGACGGAGGAACTGCTGCAGCTGGTGCGGTCACTGGAGTAGTCGGGGGTGACACTGGCGACTCTGGTACTTTCGGTGCTGAACTCGGTGGCTGAGCTATCCTCTCACACAACCTCTGCAATAACTCCCCCTGCTGCCTCGTCACCTCAGTCAGGGCGGCCAACTGTGCACTCAGATCAGGGGATGCGCTAGCCTCCGGTCGGGCCCTCTGATCTACAACTGGGGGTGCACTCGCCTCTAGTCTGTCACCCTGCTCCTGCCGAGTACTCTGCTCCATTTACCTAGGTCTCTCAGGGGATCCCGCACGATCCCGCGCCAATTGGGCACGTTCTCGCAACGACGGTCGACCTCGGCGACGATACATAGCTGAAAGGAACAAATCGGGGTCAGATACAGCGCAACACTCTCGACCCAATCAACGAAAGTCTGGAAGGCGGTCCCTGTTTTCCTCCAAAATTATGTCATCTGCAGCCAACATAATTTCTCAGGCCAAAACAGGAACTCCTTCAGTCACTCATCCACTCTAAGGAGGAGTTAGGACACAAATATATCATTGACTTTTGCCAATAAATTACGCCATCTCGCGTCTTACTTTCCTAGGGTTGCCAAACTTAGGTTTCCTAGCGTCCAAACGACCTATAGCAAAAGCTTGATACCAAACTTAAATCTGTCACGACCCGGATGTCTTGTTCCCGGGAACGCCGACAAATCCGCAACGTATAACAAAGAATTTTTCTCTGTATACGAAGCGGGACAGCTGTACCTGGTAAATCAAACACTAACTACGACAGTAGTAGAGACGAATGCTAGAGAAAACAGAAGCTAAACAAACTGAGTTTATTACATGGTCCAAATCAAAATACAAGCTACTCGCACTTGGCGAGTTAAGGTCTACAGTACAGAACGTCGAAACAAACACATTTACTGCAGAGTAGGGGCCGTCTGCTCGAGCAGGAACGGTGTAGGGCTCTATCGCGAGCTCCTTGCCTCAAATCCTGATCGCGGAAAGGCGCAGAGTACGCCGGAACCTGTGGCTTGCAAAACACAGGTAACAAAAAAAACTGGGCGTGGAACCTTACTGTAAAATAAGTAGTCTTCAGTGCTGGTACGCCCAAAAACCACAATTCGCCGTCCACCACTTAAGTCTACAGAAGGGAGCAAGAGTAGTCAGAAAAGCAGGAAGTAAACGCTACCGCTATCGATCACTACACTATCATGCTCTACACTTAACCAACTGTAGGAAATGTCAAATCTGACCCATCCAATCGGGACTGTAAGCTACCCGTCCCCGGGGGACTGTGAATCACCCGTCCCTGCCCCGTTGCACTATCGGGCTCTATCCACTCTAACTGGTCCGTGGAGAGCAAGTCCAATGGCATGAGCGACACCAACGCGAAAGCACAAGCCTGACTCCGGGAGTGCACTCGTTGGGCGCGCTACCCAACCGAGTATGCAGCGTTATCTCTGTCGAGCTCAATCAAGGCTCTGAAAAGCCAAAGGTTCAAGTAATCGGACTCAAACTGGTCTAACAACCAACGTAACGTGCCCTCGCACAATCTGACGCCAAAAGGCGATACAGGTCCACCGTCAACTCTTGGACGCACCCAACAGTCCGAAACGACTGAGAACGACCTGTAAAAAAATCCACTCGGCGAACCAGCACGAGTGTAAATACATTTTAAACTACCTGGAGTACTCGTCTCGAAGAAACTGCGACGGTACACCTTTTTCTAACGGCTCCTAGAGCTAAATCAGGTAGTTAAAACTGGTGACAGGTCCAAATCGCAGGTTTTCTCCTAATTCAATTTCCAAGTCCAACATGTATAATCTATTTACTTGATAAAATATGCTCGAAAATTCAGATTTTACATTCTAACAATAATCCATGAATTTGAGCTAACAACTATTGTAGAAATCACGATTTATACATGTCGACTAATAAACACTTAGGAGTAAAGCCGATGTAACCCACCTCAAAAGGTAAATCCAGGCAGCGAACGAAGCCTCGAACCAGGACAACCTCTGCTGGATCAACTGGGGACCTCCAAGTCCGGTGGACGAGCTAACGCCAAGCTAAACAATTAAGGATCCTCAATTCAGTCTAGAAATTCACAGCAGCTGAGTAGAAACGGGATTCGACCGAGCTAACCTTCACCAAATCTGGCAAATGAGGTCTTCGTGGATTCCTCTCGAAGTCCCGAATCCAACGAACCAAGCCTCGTCGCGATCCGACGCTCCTACGCCGAGTACGAACTGAAATACCGACGGTCGACGCTGGAAATTCTGCAAATCAGCACCAAGCTCGAAATGTGAAGCAATGCAATGGAACACTCACCTCAAAGGCTAATCGGACATCGACGCGGCGTCGAGAACGACGAAAACACACCCTCGCCTAGCTTCCTCACAGCGCTACAATCCCAACCGTACCCTCGAACGGCTTCGCGGCGCGTCGTCGGCGTCGAATCCGAGCTCCTCGGCTACCTCTACCCGTGCTATCCACCATGCACGTAATTAACTAGAGAGAACAAAAAGAAATACATACTCTCTGTTAATTTGAAGGGATAAACATTAAAAAGGTGATGGCATCCTTATCCAAAAAAAAGACCACTATGCCCCTAGACCAACTCAAAATGAAGGGTATTACAAGAATTATGTATTCATAAACATAATTATCATGTTTGGGACTTAGTGACCAAAAGTGTCATAAAGGGACACTTGGACTAGCAAACTATGAAACTGTTATATTGAGACTCAGTGATAGGCCATTGACATCTTTTATATTCCATATTAGTGACATGATGACATAGAGATAGGCCTATGAGATGGTGACATATTTCATATTTTTAAACATGAGGATTTGGTACTTGAGACGGATCTTATGGTACTTGCCATTGTGCTCATTCGCACATACTTGTGAGGGTCGTTCCCTACAAGTCGGCACTCCGGAGATAGCCATCGCGATACATATTCGCCGTGCGGGATTGGGCACCGAAGTGGATTGCCGTGGGCTAGGCTCATCCCTAGAGTGGGGATGTTGACTACCACAGGGCCATTAGGCTCGGCATCGGCCAGACAGCCTACTTGTGGGTCTTAGGGCCAGACAGCCTTCGGGCGGGTCTCTTCAAATTTGATTTTGAGCATTCATCATGACATGTGGACATTGACTAGAACAGTAAACTGAACATTTTACTATTACATTGTGGACTTTGTGTTGGTTGCATATTCGCTCGTATTATTGGTAGAATAGCTTTCTTACTTATGCAAATCATGCTAAGTAAAGATATCTTGTGGTAGCAGGTATTCATGTTTATTTACTCGTTGTACATATCGTTTTCTTTTATACTTGTTTACTGACCCCTTTCTTATAGCTTTTGGGCCTAGTGGCGCAGTTCACTGAAGTCAGTAATTGTCCACTGAGAACTATTATTTAATAGTTCTCACGCCTCTATTTCTATGTTTTCTTTTCAGAGCCTTCGGCACCGGCGGAGGGACGGGATCGCGGTAAGGGTGTCGCCTAGCTTGATAGCTAGCGGAGCTCGCTTTTGTTTCTAGGTGGTTACTCTCTTTTTGTGTTTTTGTAAGAGAGAGGTTTTGCACCATGTTAGAGACCACGTACGTACCTTGTTTAGCTCTTGTATTTGGGACTCCTATTGTATTACTTTATGTTTTTACTTAGTGGATTTAGCTTTATATTCTCTCTCCTTATTGTAGCTTTTCGATATACGTTGCTCTGATGCTTCTAAATGTTCTCATCTTATTGCCTTATTTATCGCTTTGTTTTAGACGCCTTGTATGTTTTAGACATATGGCGGGTCTGGGCACGTGTCGGGCGGGCTTCCGCTGGGTCCCGGGGCATGACACGATGACTCTTAGTCCTTTGACGATTAGTCAAGAGGTTGCTAACAGTAATCGCACGTTGTCCAAGCCTGTGTGCGCTATCCTCATAGCATACAATTTGCAATTGGCCCACTAAAGCATTAAATACAATTAAAATAATATATAAACACGAGTTTCGAGCTCATTACCCCGATCCGTGTCGCAACGGATCCATCCCACCAGCCAATTTGATTCGTCTCGACGAGATGATGCCCGTGCTTGCTGTCCGAAGCGCGATCAACGGATGGGCGGCTTCGAAACAATGAAAAACTCCTCCAATAGATTGCTCCTGAAAAAGGTCGAGTCCCACTCGTGCACCGAAGTTTCATCAATTGCAGTGGAGGTGAGCATGCATGGTGTTTAGCAGGCGACGAGGACCGCCTCGCTCAGTTCCGGGAAGGTCAGGAAGCTTTGGATTGTTGGAAAATGCAAATGGAGTAAAACCATGCCCTAGGCTGCCAAGCAGAGAGGACAATGACTCCGACCGACCGCCAGCAGCCTGTCGGCATGCTCGTAGGCTGGGGTCGGCCACAGAGGGGAAAGGAAGCCTCGTGCTCCCCTCGGCCAGCAACAGGGAGCGGCAGTGATGGCGGCGATGGTTAGTGAAGCTCGGCAAGCACACAAAGGGGTTAGAGATCGAGTTCCCCTGTGGCAATGGTGGCGGGCGGGGGAGGTAGGGGCTGGCAGCGATGGGCTACCTGAGGACAAGGGAGGTGGTGTTGAAGGTTGACGGTGGCGGCGGCCGCGGTTGGAGAGGGCTCGGGTCACCTCGGCTCGAGCTACTCAAGAGCGACAGGGAACGGGGACTCCAAGGAGGGTCGCCGAACTAGTCTAGGAGGACGGCGACGGCAGTCCTGGTGGCTGGTGGCACAGTAACAAAAGTGCTTGAGTTCCACCCTTCACTCCACCAAAACGAGAAAGAGAGAGAGAGAGAGAGAGAGAGAGAGAAAGCTCTGGCGATTGGTAAGGCGACGACGGTAGCGGCGCTCCTCAGGTGGACCAGAGGGGGAGAGGGAGAAATGTGATCTAGGTTTTTTTTTTGTTTCAAAATCTCCAAATCCACCTTTTAATCCAAAAAAATCACTATTTATATAAAATAATCGCTCCAAAGTCTCCCAACTCTCAAAATTTACAATTTATGCCCTCTCCAATACATTCCTCTAGCATAAAGTCCTTGTTCGCGAGTTTTCACGCAAAACAAAGCACTGATCGCTTCTAAGAAGCTAGCACAATGCAGAATATATGCCCTCTCAGCGATAAAACATATTTTTCTCAAAAGCCGTGCATCGAACATAAAATCCGTCAATGCCATTGGCGCCGGCACAGTCGAACCATTGAGAATGAACTATTGGATCGCACTGAACAGAAATTCGATTCGCGTCCGAAGCCTCTCTCTCTCTTCTCAGTCCGCGCCGGAAACGTGGGTTACTATTCACTTTAAGTGAAAACTAATAATCGCGTAAAAATTTTATTTTAAAATTTTTTTCGCTGAAATTTGACTGACAAATTTAAAATTAAGATATACACGATAATATTTAAAAGATATCAAATATATATAGAAAGAAAAAAAAACCGTAGTCTTCACACTTTTCTGAAAATTCTGATTTTAAAAAAATAGCCAAATTTCAAAATGGCTTACAAAAGAGACTCCGGGACATGACATTAATAATGTGGATAATTGATCAAGGATAGATAGTTATACTTCTAAAAGCATAGCTCCAATCGTGCTTCCGATTTTACTTTCATTTGATCTAATTTTACATCCCACTAAATGACAGAAGTTTGCATCTTTTACTTTATAGTATATATAAGCATTATTATCTGTATACTCTGAAAAGGGTACACATCTTACACCACTTTACTGAAAAAAAAAAAAAAAAAAAAAAAAGCTAAGAATTGACCCTTGTCTTATCAATTTTTTATTTTTTAATCCTAAAAGTTTAAAATATTTTCTAATTGTGGGCACTATTTTTCATAATTGAACTGAGAGGCATTGAATAATTTCTATAATAGCATGGAGAGACATGATCTTTTCTTTTATTGAGAGAGACAGCACACTGTTGCTTGCAAGTTAGACGAAAGTGGCTATGCAAAAAAAGATTAAGTATTTTATCAAATATAAAATTAAAACTTTAGAAAAATGTTTGAATAATTTTAAGTCCCTTCTAAGGGCTGAAATATTATAAATGTTAAAACTTTGTAAATATTCTTTAAAATGTGAAGTGATTTCCGTATTCACAAAGTTTGTGAATATATTTTTGGTGAATATTTTCATGCGAATATAATAATATTGTGGTATAATAAAATTTGTACTTTTCATGTGAATATTTCAATAGTGAAAGTTAGGAAATAAAGGACTTAAATTGAAGGTATATAAATCATGTTGCCATATGATACAGGGTCATCTTTTTATCTTACCGTTTTTTATTTGAGCTATTTTGGTTAGTGAAGTTAAAATTTTATTAAATTTAATGATTTTATTAGCTGTTTACTTATTAGTTTTGTAACTTTTATTTGGTAAAAGTGATTGATGTTATTAAATTTGATAAAATAGTCAATGAATTGGATAAAACATCTAATTTAATTCCAATAATATAAAAAAATTAAAGATGTAAATTAGGAAAGTGAATTTAAGATGATTAGAAAGGTAAAAATTTCATTTAAGTACAAAAGAATGTTATCCATCAATGCACTACTGAAACTTTTACAAACTTTCTGAATAGATGTAAATAGGTAATTCCAACTTATCTTTTTGTATAATTTTTCAACCGATAAATGCATTCTCTATCATCTACCTTTCTTGATTTTCGCCTATAATGTTATATCTATACAAATGCGAAAATTTTGAAGATTATTTTTTATTTACAAATGCTATCCGACAAGGCATGCAGACAATCCAAATTCGTACAATCCACTCATGCACCGCATATATATGATAATGTAATCAAACTGTTCCTTAAGATCGGTTGGATCTGGGTTTAAATGGATCTATCTGTATCTGCATACTTCGTCTAGTGACACACCTTGGCTATCCTAACAGCGAAGGATAATTTGTAAACTAGCATTAGACATTTAAAATACTAAATTAGTAATGATATATCATATTAGTAACTATTTTTCTCACTTAAAGAATTTTTATCCGGCCATTATATTCTTCCGAAAAGAAATTCTTATTATCATAAAATGTGAAAGAAATAACTATCACATAATAATATAAAGTCAAAAACAAAAGTTTCAATAATTTGTTTCTCCTCCAATATCTCAAACAGTCTATACAATAATTTTTGAAATTTAAGAGCAAGATCATAAGTTATGGTATTTAAATGCATTTAAATGTGTGCTAATTAATTTATACAAGCTCATAAGAGAAATATGAACCAACCATGAAGAAAGAATGAATATGCATAAATAAACAGCCCGCACTCACAAGATATGTGTGGTATGAGTCTATGAGATCATGTTCTTTTGTAAGAGAGGTTACTATAAAATTTTTAACATGTTTTAATGTTCAAGAACTAAAGCATAATATATGCAAAAATTCATTAATATTAAAGTAGTTAAGGGAAAGCTTAAGGGACGAAGTTGGCATACGTCCATAGTATAGGGACCATCCAGATATTTTACTTTGTTTTCTATTTGAGACATTCTAGTTATTAGGTAAAAATCTTTGAGTCTAGCAGCTATTTGTGAGACCCCGGATAGTCCTATATATGAGATATAATAGGGCTAAACTCTTAACCCGGCTTAAGCATTTTGGATGGTGGCAAGGCCCAAGAGGTTAAGAGAGTTAAGCGTACTAGGACGGGAGTAGTCCTAGGATGGGTGACCCCCTGGGAAGTTGGGGCGTCACAGTTGGTATCAGAGCCAATTACCAGCCGGAAGTGTGAGATGAGTCTCGGCTGAGCCAGGGTCTGGATGACGGGCTAGCGAGACGAGTCTCACATCGCCTGGTACTTGTGAGTCTAAGTCTGACGAGGACGTCAGGGCTTAAAGGAGGGGAGATTGTGAGACCCCGGATAGTCCTATATATGAGATATAATAGGGCTAAACTCTTAACCCGGCTTAAGCATTTTGGGTGGTGGCNTTTGAGACATTCTAGTTATTAGGTAAAAATCTTTGAGTCTAGCAGCTATTACTCATTTAAGTTTCTTAGAACTTTTTTTTTCTTGCGAAGTGATTAAAAATATTGAGTTTGATGGAATCATCAATTAATTAGATAATAGTCCTAATTTAATTGGTAAATATCATTTAATTCCAATATTTTGAACAAAAAACATAGATTTGAGGGAGCTTATGCGTTACGTGTTGGATTATGTAAAGCCATGTTCCAAGTTGATATCACGGTGAAAAATATGAAAAATTTAAAATGTCTAGATGTGAACTGTTAGAACTTGCAGTTTGAGTCCCCGTATTGAGAACTACCTTAGATGCTGATCAAAATTCGAAGATGTGAAAAACTTTTTTTCGTATTTAGTACCAATATAAAAATTTAGTATCAGTACGTGATGCACAAAGGGAGTTTCAGTATCGGGACTCTAATTTACATACCGATACTCAACTCTATAACAGACTGTTAAGTTGGATTTGACTCCACTTTGATCTAATGTTGTGTCTTGAGATTACAGATGGTTTAGGGACACCTTTAAGAAGATTTTTAAGAGTAGATTGATGGCTAGAATTTAATCAGAGATTCACTTGGACGGGGGAGATATTATATCTATATATGAATATATAGTTTCTGTACAATCCCCATATTGTGATATAATATTTGTACTTTTCATGTGAATATTTTCAATATTTTTTAAGGTTTTTTCAGTGACGGGGAGATAAATACTTTCATTATGAAAGTTAGGAAATAATGGACTTAAATTAAAAGTATATAAATGTCACGTTCCAGACCCGAGACATAATAGCAGACAAATTATATACAAAAGATGATCATAAAAAAAAAATTCTATTAAATCCAAACTGTCGAAAGATGAGGTCAACAATTTAATTTCAACTAGAATCAAAAGAAATCACATATAGTAGAACTATAGTTTATTATGCAATGCAAATAAAATTTAGTCTAACTAATGCTGGTATGATCGCATCCTCAATTGCAACGACCCGACTCGCTAGCAACAATAACTCGTTAGGTTCAAACCATCGATCCAAAATGCTTAAGTCCGGTTATTATTACTAGCGCGTAAGCCTCATATAAACTGATCGAAATTAGTATCTCATATGATGTGGGACTATTGGGGGCGTTACAAACTCCCCCTGTTTAGATCCTGACGTCCTCGTCGGATCCAAACCAGATCACAGACAGACCAGGACCAGAACCAAGCGATGTGAGATTCTAGAGATGGCTCCTACAGGTTCAAGAGGTAGCTCCCGCCAAATCCATTGGTGTAGCACTTTGTCCCGCATAGTACTTAGTTCTCACACTTCCGGTTGGTAACCTAGTTCTGATACCAATTGCAACGACCCCACCCGTTAGCAACAATAACTCGTTGGACCCAAACCACTGATCCAAAATGCTTAAGCCCAATTATTATTACTAGCGCGTAGGCCTCATATAAACTGATCGAAATCAGTATCCCATCCGATGTGGAATTATTGGGAGCGTTACAATAAATCAAGTAGCTAGCCATATGATACAGGGTCATCTATTCATTTTACCTTTTTTTTATTTGAGTTATTTTACTGAATGAAGTTAATTAAAATTGCATTAAATTTAATAATTTTATTAACTATTACTCATTAATTTTGTCATTTTCATTTGCATAAAGTGATTAAAGTTATTAAATTTGATAAAATAATCAACGAATAGGATAAAATCTCTAATTTAATTTACAAAGATTATAAATTCCAATAATATAAAAAATTAAAAGGTGTAAACAAGAAAATTGAAATTTGATAGGGTTATTTTATAGAAACATACACAAATTGTTACCGTGCGGAAAGTGCTATTGCAGTAACACATAAAAAAATGTTATTAATAAGCGCACAATTGAACTTTTTTAAACTTTTTAAAGATAAGCATGAATTTTTGAAATTTTATGAAATTTTTTGAATTTTTGAAGTATAAAAGGTTAATTTTTCTATATTCTCTTTTTGTATAATTTTTCAAATGTTATGTAATTTTAACTGTCGACATCTCTATCAAATTTATGGTTTTCTCTTTGATTTCACCTCTATAAAACACTAAAATTTTGAAGGTCGTCTTTTCTTTACCTTAGGGTTGGCAATCAAGCTTGTTTTTTGTGAGCCATCTCGTGAATCGTGAGCTAGCTCGTGTTTGACTCTATAGTTTGAATATCTAAATATATATAAAACTGAGCTAGAATGCTTCTAAAATACTGAAAAAAAATTAGCTCTTGCATCTACCTTCTAGTTATTGGATCAAAAGTCAATATTGATGGTCACTTATGGAGCCCACCATTATTTATGATACTAGAATCGCTAGAGTTGATTTAATGGCAAAAAAGTTTAGGTCAACCCAAACATGAAGAGAATTATGCTTTTTGAATTTCAATTATCTGATGAAGATTCTTATTTTCTAATTTCCTTTCAACTTTTTATCTAACAGTAGGGCTAACAAAATTGACTTGCAATTCGTGAGCCAGCTCATGTTCGACTTATTTATTCTAATAAACGAACTGAATATATGTCAAACTTTTTGGCTCAATATTATAATAATAAGCTTGCCTTCTACTCTTTGATGACCCTAATGTAACTATTCATACTCATAAATATGCATGTACACTTATACACTATATACGACGGAGTGGCTATACAATTCTTAGAAGTTGAATAAGCTTATATTTGTTTTATTCTCATTTGCCATAAAACACCACTTAATCCTTATAATCTTTTCGTGTGCAATAAATCAAGGGGTAACCCCTTGGCAACCTAATAGGATAGAACAATTAATGAGCTAGAGTTAAACATTCAAAATACTAGATAATTAACAACAACTTTTATTTTATTTATATTTTTTAAGATCCTTAACACTAAAAGAATTCTGATCCTACTTTTATATTTTTTTAGATAGATTTTTTTAACGTAATAATATGCCAAAGAAATTCTTGCGGCATAATGATTTCTACTCAAAAATAAAAGTTACTATAATTTGTTCTTCCTCCAATATCTCAAGCATGAAACATGATATAACATAACTCCCTATATCCATTAAAATTTAGGAAGAAGACCATAAGTTAATATTTAAATGCATCTAAGGATTATGTTGGGTTAATTAATTTACAACCTCACAAGAAGAAAATGAGCCAACAATCAATGACATATCTTTGGGTCCGTAAAACTTCTAGACAAGCATGAAGAAAGAGTGAATGTGAATAAACAGGGCCCAACAAAATGATTGAGGTCACTAGATAATTGTTTTCAAAATATATGTGATTTTTGTTATTTGAGCATATACAAAAATTAACAATTGAAATTCATGCAGGCTACCAGTTTTTTTTTTTTTTTTAAAGGATGAATTTAACGATGCAAAGACCACGAGTACCAATTGTAAAGAAACGGTCGGTGACAACAAACATTTTATTATTGTCGGCGAGTGAAATATCATATTATATATATACAAAGTATATACTTTAAATTGATTTTTATGGATGAGAATAATGAAGTTGCTTAGCCCTTAGCAAATGCTTAGTATGGCCATAAAATGTGATACCCTAATAGTCCCACATCGGATGAGAATGGAATTGTCATTAGGTTTATAAGAGACTCAGATACTAGTAATAATAACTGGACTTAAGCATTTTTTTGGGCCGATGGTTGGGCCCAACGAGTTATTGTTGCTAGTGGGCTGGGTTGTTACATTTGGTATCAGAGCTGGTTCACCAGTTGGACATGTGTGGCGAGTCTCGGCTGAGCCAGGATCTGGATGACTGGCTAGAGAGACGAGTCTCACATCGCCTGGTGATTTTGGGCTGTGTGTTATTGGACTGACGACGTCAGGGCTTTAACGAGGGGAGTTTGTGACACCCTCCCACGGACTGATGAGGCTTTAACGAGGGACTGACGAGGACGTCAGGGCTTTAACGAGGGGGTGCACATCGGATGAGAATGGTGGTTATCATTTGGTTTATAAGAGACTTAGAATAATAACTGGTCTTAAGCATTTTGGGCCGGTGGTTGGGCTCAATGAGTTATTGTTGCTAGTGGGCTGGGTCGTTATATAAAACGCCACATCCTGATAGATCAGATACACTACAACAAAAACGGTCTATAGCGGCACTTTTAAATGTAGGTACAAGTCAAAAAAAGTGTTGCTGGTTAAATTACGGACACTTTTGAAAAGTGTTGCTATATATGGGGTCGCTAGGTATACAGTGACAGTTAAAGAGTGTCGCTATAGCCTAAAAACAGTGTTGCTAATTTACCAACATTTATTTAAACATTTAGCTACTGCCGAAACTCTATCTCGTTGGCTGCGGTGGCGGAGGATGACGAGAGGGAAGAGCTCTTCGTCTAGAATTTTAGTGGATTGAGTAAGAGGAGATGGTAATTGATTTTTCTTTTTTTTTTTCTGTTTGTAATTTTCTTTTCTATTTGTAATCGGGCCAAATGGGCTGGATGAGGTGGGTTGAGTAGAATAACTTTTTATTTTTGGTTGGATTAGGCTTTATATTTAGGTATTAGTAGATTTTCTTTTAAATTTTGGCATAAATGAGACACTTACATAAAAATATTTCAAACATGTGTCCCAATAACCCAATTTTATTGTAGTGATAATAACTATCTTACATAGCAGGCTCAAGAGAAAAATTGTATATTTTTAGTGTGAATAAGTTGTGCATAAAGTTGCATGTCATCTTACCTAATAAAAATAAAAAGAAAAAGAAAAATAAATGTTATAGTCTTAAGATCAAAATTCAAGGCATGGGCCGGGTTCTACTTCTAGTTATTTGGAGTGCTATTGAGAAAATCATTATATTAAAATGCTCCTATATGAAAGTTATAAAATAAACTACTTAAATTGAAAGTGATGTTAGGATTTAGTTAATGGTCTGTTTGGCCAAGCAGTGAGAAATAATATTCTTGTATAAGTACTGTCATTTAAACAAACTGTAGAATGTTTGATAATTCTATTATATAAATATTATTTTTAATTAAATAGCATTTAACTAATATTCGTCTGAAAAGTACTATAAATTAAAGGACTTTACTGATGATGCAAGAGAGAAGACGAGAAGAGAAGAGAGAGAATGCTTGCTTTAAGGTGGAAATAGGGTTAAGAATTTTTAAAATAATACAAGAGTAGTTTAGTCTTTTTAAAAAAGAATTTAAGTAAAAAAATCTGCTTTCTCATCAGTAAAGTCCTTTAATGAGTTTCTGAATAGACGATGGAAATAGGGTTAAGAATTTTTAAAATAATACAAGAGTAGTTTAGTCTTTTTAAAAAAGAATTTAAGTAAAAAAATCTGCTTTCTCATCAGTCGTTTTTGATTATGAGTTTCTGAATAGACGATCCATATAGTTAAACATTATTTAGAGCATTTAAATTTTCTAAAAATTAAATTTTATGTTTTTTCCGACATTATTTACCTTATGATCAAAACATAACAAAATTGACAATTTTTAACGGTCAATATAGGATGTTTGCTAGTTTAACGGTTTAAAAGTATTGTAATAGTTTGAATTTTTTTTGATAGAAAATTCTATTCACTATCTAGATAAAGATCAGTAACTTCAATCTTAAATTGAAGAATCTTATTATCTATTTTTAGAACGTCATCCAATTTTGACCGATCATTTTATGGCCACTTGATAGATTTTATTATGATTTCAAAAAATTACAAAATATATTTTCTAGAAGTATCAAATACTCTAGATGATATTTAACAGAGTGGATCGTCGATTCAAAAATTCCATCACCAAATTTCGATTTAAAATTAACGGAGTGGATCATCAACTCAAATTCATATAATTTGAATTTTTCTACACCGTTAAACTTATAAATATACCACATCGGTCGCTAATTAAGTAGTCATTTTTTAGACCCTTTAATTATGTAGTAAATAATGTAAAAAATTTATAAAATTTATTAGTTTTCAAATAGTTCCAATACTGTATGGTTTAGTTTTTAGGCAAATTTTAAATTGAACCGAATTTTTTAGTATAAAAAAATTATAACTAAAGCGATCAAAATTATACTTGAAACCGATCCAAACCAAATAGAATTCGGTTTGGTTCTTTTTAGCAATTAATTCTAAATTTTCTATTTTTCTCATAAATCAATTTATAACTTAAGATTCAAAATGAATGAATCATTAGGAAATCGCACACAAAAATTTAATTATACACCTAGCTAGATTTTTAAAACATGTGTTGATATGTGATAAAGATTTGATCAGAAATACAAATTTTTACTAAATAGTTTAGATAAAAAGTGTAAAAAAAATATTACTATTTCGTTTTTGGTTTAGTTTAGTTAAGAAATGTGTTCAAACCAAAATGAAATTTTAATAAATTTTAAAGTTTCGAATCGGACAGAAAACTATATAGACCAAATCAAATAGTCTTAATAGGTTTGGTTTGGTTTAATTTTTGGTTTGGGACCAAACTATGTACGCCTAGGGGTGGAAACGAGCCGAGCCCGAGCGAGCTTGCCTCAGCTCAAATTCGGCTTGAAATTAATTTCGAGCCTAAATTTATGCTCAAGCTCGGCTTGAAATTAATTCGAGCCGAGCTCGAGCGAGCCTAATTTCGAGTCGAGCGAGCTCGAGCCCTAAGCGAGCCGCTTGAAATTCTCAACATTGTACGATTAATAGTTTAATTTGTATAGAACATTATTTATAATTTGATACAAAAATATATCTAATAGTTCAAGATACAAAATAATTATATGAAATACGGTATTATAATATAAAGAAAAATAATTTACGAGTTGAATATCTAATCTTTTCAGCTTCGCATGTCTTCTCTTCCGCCTTCAATTTCCATATTATTCTTTTTCACCTATGCGGTCAAAAAATGAATAAATTATATAGACAAATATTAGATTAAACTATCTAATTATATATAACTAAAATCAAAATTTTATACATAATAATAAATTTTCATACCTTGTAAATATTTCTGTATGATTTTTCAAGACACAATTAATGCGAGGTAAATTAGCAACATGCGGTGGCTGCTGTCATCTGTATACTATTAACTTGTGGCTTAAGTTGAGCCGAATTGAGTGGAGAGATGAGAGTGTATACTTTAGGAATTGTAATGGCTCTGTAAAGAAAAGAGTAGGAATGAGGATATGTAAATTAGTAAAAATTTTATTTTTTGTTGGCATAATTCAGTTTTGTTTCTGATGGTCAGAATATTGCCCTCATTTAACTAAACTTAGGTACCTCATTGGCATATATATATATTATCTATATGATATATTACTATATGAATACTTAATATATATAAAATTATATATTCGAGTTCTTGTCTCGAGGGCCAATAGACGCGAGAAGAAATAATACTCAAGCTCGGCTTGAAATAAATTTCGAGCTTTTTTTTTTGTTCAAGCTCGGCTCATCTAATTTCGAGCCGAGCTCGAGCGAGCCGAATTTCGAGCCGAACGCGAGTCGAACGCGAGCCGGCTCGCTCGTTTGCCAGCCCTATGTACGCCCCTAGTGGACGGGTTAACGGAGAAAAAGAGAATGTAGAAGACAAAGTGACGGCTAAAAATGATTCCGAAAGAAGGTTCAAATGAAAGCTATTTTATTGGAGAAGATGAGTCAATTGTAATACTTTTTTTCTTCATTAGTGAATCTTATTGTACATATATTTTTCATTTTTTTTTTCTATTTTGCTAGCCTTTGTTGTGAAGATGGGTTTATAGAAAAATTAAATTGTAAACGCTTCTATTGTGAAATTCAAACAACTGGTGCCAGACCGACTACCGAATTTACAGCTATTGACATCGGAGCGAATGGCAAATTCTCAGTAACTGCACATACCAACTTGTCCTATGAGATTAATTAGTATAAGAATTATCTATTCATTTTGCCTTGCTATATCAGTTAAGATAAAAGTTTTACTAAAGTTATTGGTTTTATTAGCAATTACTTATTATTTTTCATTTTTATTTGCTAAATATGATAAAGATTTTAAATTTGATGACAATTACAACAAACCCCTCAGCTATTGCAATTCCACTATAACAGTACACTGGGTTTATTTTACATAAGAAATCCCTCCCACAATGGAATTTAGTAGTTTCATGTAATAAATAAATCCCGCAATTTTTTACGAAGAGCTCCCCCTTCGATGTTCTCTCTTCTGTATCTTTATTCATAGAAATCTCAGAATTTTTCAAAACTTCAGTCCACACTTCCTGATTCTAGTTTACATGAGCCTTCTGTTCTTGAAAATTTTAGAATTTCTTACATGAAATAATAATCCTTTTGCGCATTCTCTTTTTGACGTTTTGCAAAAGTTACAGTTTAACCCTTCTAATTCACCATTTCTTATCCAAAAATTATAGACATATATATATATGTTTGCTCATATGTTTTCCAACTAAAAGATTACACAAAATTTTATCAAGGTCCAACATAGGACTTATAGCACCGGTAGATCCCACCAAAGTGTATGTTTTGTTTTTTGTTGAAAATTGTTCTGAATTGCATGACAAACACACTTTTTTGAAAAGTTATCGTTAAATATTTTGGGTTCTTGACTGTTACAATTTTTTGGATAAAATTTTTTAATATCACAGTCTACAGAAGAGCAATAATAGCATAATGATACATAATTAAAAATAAAAGTTACATTAATTTGTTTCTCCTCCAACATCTCAAACAGTAAGTATATAATATATAGCATCTATTCCTTCAAATTTAAGAATAAGATATAAGTTACGGTATTTAAATACATCTAAGATTTAATGTATACAATCTCACGAGAGAAAAATGAACCAACAACCAATGTCATATCTTTTTGGTTGGTTTAACTTTGAGACAAGCATGAAGAAACCATGAATAATGTCCACATTTTAGTTGCATGATAGACCTTCAATTAAATAATACTGTACTTACTAATACTGTACAATCAATACTACGTTCCTCTAGAACTATGGTCTTTTTGTTGTTGTAATTGCATCGAAAAATTGATGATCGGTACTAACCTAGAGTGCTCTAGAACTAGTAAAAACAAAGTTTGATCATGTGACTAGAGAAGCTCTTGTATAATTTCATTAATCAATTTTTTAGTACTCTCAAACAAGCTAATTTTACATAACTGGAAAAAAAATTTATAGTGTAGAAATTAGTAAAGCTATTCTATAGGAGAGTGAATCCTCTTTTTCGTATGGTGACATAACATTTTACTCTTCTATCCTCTATTGGCTTTTATGTGCATCAAAAAAAAGAAAAGAAAAAAAGAATAAAAAAAACTATAGACAAATTGTATACCAACCTTCTATTTTTGGCAAGTGGAAGTATATCATCTTGTGTCATAGCATTTGGTATCCAACAAGTATGCTTCAATTTGATCTTACATATCCAACGTATATTGTCAATAGTAAAGTAGTCCTTGATCACTTGCATAAATATGTTCTTAAAAATCTTAAACTATATACTAGATTAGATTTTAAGAATGAATTGATGCTACATGCCAACAGGATTAATAAAAAATAACAATAATAAGAATAATAAATGAATGCTAAGATCAAATATCAAATTTTAAATTTAGGTACCTTCTAGAGAATATGACTTGAAATAGATGCTTACGGCAAATATGGTCTTGTTCTATTATTTAATAGTGTTATTTAAATAGTGCTATTAAAAAAATGGATTAATTGCATACAGCTCTCTGAGTCTCTGTAAACATATCGAATAGCAAATATATCCCTATAAAGTTAAATTTTTTATTTTTATAAGTTAAAATTTTTATTTTTATCCCTACAAAAGTCCAGTGATATTCATATAAATTTACCCTCTAGTTTGTTATCGTTAGAGGCGGTTTATTTTTTAACAGCGGATAAGTAAAATGATATTTTTGCATTTATAAATATATCCCTCCAAGAGTGCATTATGCAGAAATGTCTTCCCCAAAGAAATATTTTACCAAATAATATAAAAAATATAAAATGATTAATTTAACTCATNAATGTTCTATACAAATTAAACTATTGATCGTATGATGTTGAGAATTACAAGCGGCTCGTTTAGGGCTCGAGCTCGCTCGACTCAAAATTAGGCTCGCTCGAGCTCGGCTCGAATTAATTTCAATCTAAGCTTGAGCTTAAATTTAGGCTCGAAATTAATTTCAAGCCGAATTTGAGCCGAGATAAGCTCGCTCGAGCTCGGCTCGTTTCCACCCCTAGATGTAGTACTTCTCCTTTTTTTAGTGGGACTATAGAATAATCAGTACAATATGGAGAACAACTTATCACTTATTGAAGCAAAAGTGAATACTTTCCTGCCCCACTTTTTTAGGGGCGTGCACCATCCTCTACTAGCAATCACAACTAAAGTCTTACATTTCTTTTTAAATAAAGCTAGAATACTTCTAAAAGTGAACGGAGGGCGCATACTTTTACATAGTTTCCGGTAAAAGGGTATTCATATCAATGATTGATATCGTTGAACATGATCCGCTATTTAAGCTTCAAAATGCTCCAATTTCATAATTTTCTAACGGCGTCTACTAATGGAGATCCAATTGAGTAGAGAAAGAGAAGAAAGATTGTGCAGTCAAAATCATAAACCGGTTTTTAGAATTCGGAAAGCACATTCAACCTTTGAACATAATGAAGAACAACGAAGAATAAAAAGCTCATTTGGGGCAGAAGGGGTCCATCCTTCATGTTGATATCTAATACCAGGTTATAGACCCAAAAATCCATGCATCGTCATGTAACAGGCACAACAAGATAGCAATTTCTTGATATGGTATCATCATCATGTAAATTCTTATTTTATAAAAAAAAAATAAAATAAAAGAGAGATAAAAAATAAGATGACCAGTCAATATGACATTTAAACAGAAAAAAGACTTTACCAAGATTCCATTGAGCCGTCCAAACTTTAAAAATATAGAAAAAAGACTAAACATGTATAAAAACCCTTAACTATACCCTTAACTATGGGCTATCTAAATAGACCCCTCAACTTTTATTCTGTGGATTGAGAGCCCCTCAAACATTTTTTTTTAAAATTGTTAGTTATCATACTTGGTTAATTTAAATACTTTATAAAATTTTACTGACTCTGTTACTCAACTATTGATTAGTCAAATTTTATTATTAAAAGGTCATTAAAATTATTAATTTTGATGAAATCACCCGTCAATATGATAAATTCCTCAATTCATTTGACTAAAATTACTAATTATATGAACAACGGCTTTTTTTTGTTTCTTTAATTTTTTAAAGTTTTGATGGTTAAGTGCAATTTTGTTCAAAGTTAGAGAGGTCATGCATATATTTCTCTTATATTCTCCAAAAGATCAAGAAATATACAATTATAATTGTTGAAAAGGAAGAGAATGTACAAAACTAGAATTGCAATTTCATTTAGCTCTTATTACACTGTAGTTGGGAGATGATTAAGAATTGATACAAAAAGGTTTAAGATTACAAAAATAAAGAAAATTGAAATTCAAATATACATAGTTTAGAGATTATGGTTTGAAAAATGGAAATAAAGATGGAGACATGTTGTTGCCTTGTGCCTGGCGGTTCGAGCGTGCTGGCGCGGCTCGCAAGAGTCAAAATCTTACTTTTAGAGCTTTTTTCTATAGTTAAGGTTTTGCCTATATAACTATCCTCTTCTCCTGCCGTCTCTTCGAAAAAAGATCCTAAATATTTAAGATAACGATTGCCTGACTAGTATCTATACCAACTATATTTTTATTGGAGAACGGAATAAGTGTTTATCTATTGACAAAGTGGAAAACTTAGGCTTTAGAGCTGAATCTTATTTGGACCTCGTCAACTTAGGACAAACCAAACAGCTGAATTGGTTCCTTCAGCTTACTTCACACCGCTCACTTCATCCCTAACAAAAACACTCCAAGTTAAGTAGCAACCTACCGTTTGGCTATAGGAAGGATAATTAGTAAGTTATTATTAAATATTCAAAATATTAAGTAAGTAATGATAAATCACAACAGTTTTCAATTAACTAGATTTTTTTAGTACTCAAATAATTTTTATTTACCTGTTATATTTGTTTTGAATTGATTTTCATAATATTTTATTAATCTGTAGAAGGAAAAATTACAGTATAATGGTACTTAGTCAAAAATGAAGGGTAAGATAATTTGTTATTTCTCCAATATCTCAAACAGTAAACATAATGATGCATGGCTCTCTCTCTTGAAATTTAAGAACAAGATCATAACTTATGGCATATAAATGCACCTAAGAAGCATGTATGTTAATTAATTTATACAATCTCACAAGAGAAATATGAGGCAACAGTTTATTATCATATCTTTTGGTATGTCTAGCTTGAGAAGCATGAAGAAACAATGAATGCGAATAAATAGGGCCGAAAAAAAAAAAAAGGACTAAACACATCGCTTGATAATTGTAATCAAAATTTATGTCCATTTAATTAGTGGCATGATAAAACTTCAATTAGAAAAAATAGGCCTACAAATAATACTATACAATCAATTCTATATATATGGCTCTAATATTAAGAACTAGTAAAAGCAAAAGTTTGATCATGAGAGAGGAGCTCTTGTTTAACTTCTATTTGTTAGTGCATGGTTGATCGATCAATTTCTTAATCCTAGCAAATAAGCTAAATTACGGAACTTTAAAAAAAATAAAAGTAGTGTTGAAATTAGTAAAACTATTTTATAGCTAAGTGTAATTAGACTTAATATTTCACACACTAGTAGATGTTACTACTCCATGATCTCTCTCCAGCGTTTTGATATTGCACGCATGCCAACATGATTAATGTGCGTGTCTATATATAAAGAGAGAGAGTACGGCTACTTGGTGCTTGTAGATTTTTTTACCGTTAGATCTACCATTTTGATCACTTCTGTATATATAGCGAGAGAACTAGACTATTATACTATTAATAGCACAAGTTTTCGGCCCTTGGATGAAGAAATGTCTAGTTAGGAAGAAAATGATACCCTAGAGTTGAGTGAGTGGTGGTTGATTGAATTTATATAATCTAACAAGAATAGATTTAACGAAGAAAAACTTAGTAGCATCAAGCGCTTGTTACTATTGATAGCATAATAAAAGTTAGACGCTCCCCACAAAGTGGGTTGGTTCAGGGCCCGGCCCCAAAACAAACCGGCCCGCCCCCAATCCAAGAAGCCTGAGTGGCGGTTTTGTCACTCTTAGACCTGGCAAACGGACGGCTTGGGTAATCCGCGGGCGGGTCATTGTACCCGCGGGTTACTTGGGCATGGTAAAATTTGCCCTCAAATTTTTGGGTAGCCAACATCTTTATCCATACCCGCCCGCGAGTGGGCGGGTGGGTATGCGGGTTATCCGCAATTTTTTTCTTTTTTCTTTTATATTTTTTAAATGCAAATACATACATATAAGTTTTAAAAATATAACATAATTCATTATTTAAAATATCATAACATACAATAGAAATATTTAAAGTCTTAAAACAAAAAGATTTCGTAATATAAAAGATGCGATAAGAAATTAGGGTTAGAATTTTTAGAATGGATAAATAAAAATATATGTATTTTAATTAAAAAATATATGTGCGGGTATCCGTGGGTACTCGTGAGTTACCCAAAATATCCACAACTTAATGGGTACCCACCCATTTTATCCGTAATTTTTTGGGTTTGAAATGTTGGTATCCATACCCGCAAATTTGCGAGTAACCCGCGGGCACCTGCAGGTATGGGTGGAGATTGCCAGGTCTAGGCACTCTTCACCAAACTCGTGTTTCAAACCGAATCAAATGGTCGGAAACCAAAACCAAATTATACCGGGTACCCCACCATTTCATGGACCCACAATACATTCTCACAACCTATATATATCCAATGTAACCGTTACACTCAAAATCATGCACACTCTCTCCTCCCTCTCCGCGCTCTCTCTCGCGCTAGGGTTTCCACCACCACACCTCCTCTCCGGTGAAACCCAAACCCTACATGGACGGAGACGACGACGACGGCGCCCGCACCACTCCGCCTCCGCCGCGGCCTCCGCCGCCGTTAAAGAAGAGAGAGGGAGAATATATACTTGCTTTAAGGTGAATGAAGATAGGGTTAAGAATTTTTAAAATAATACAGGAGTAATTTAGTCTTTTTAAAAAATACATTTAAGTAAAAAGTTTTCTTTTTTTCTTTTGACTGATACGTAACACGCTATCCGTTTCGTTTATTTCATTTAAAAATAAACTTATCTAGAAATATGAATCAACTAGGATTCAAACTTGAGCCTCGGATACCAACCACCAAATTCCTTACCACTTGCTCTAGAGACGGTCGGTAGGTAAAAAGTTCTTACTTTCCGTTTTTTCATACGGCATAAGGTACGAAACTGAGCTTATATGATAACATTGTCCACCGGCATTTAGCTTATATCAATTATCAAAACGTAGTAGCATTTCCCAAACAGGAAAAAATTCAGAAAAGAACATGTTTTGGCCCAGCCAGGCCAAGCAGCTACTAAATCTTAATTAGATTAGAGTAAATGTTTAAAACTGTTTGGTATAAATTGAAGAGAATTTAAATTAGAGTAGAACATCTAATTATATTAGAATTTGGGATACGTTTTAGATGTTGCATTATATTACACCATTATGGGGTGCGGCACTCGTTGTGACATTGTACGGTTAATGTGAGTGCTCTCTATGGTAAAATATTTAGAATGCATCAGTTATAATACTGATACGGTGTCTCTAACCAATCATATTGTTCTTCTTAGATTCACCCGTTTCATCTGGTTATTAGAAAAATATTTTTAGTATACTTTTCACTCAAATAGAGAGACATGATTTGCTGGTTATTGATGATTTGATATAAGTGTGACATAGTAGACTTCCTCCTCCATGGTGATTCATAAAGTAATGAGAGATATTGTTCAGGTCGTATGGTTCAGTTTTAGGAAAATTTTAAATTGAACCGAATTTTTTAGTAAGAAAAAAAATTATAATTTATGGAACCGATTTATACTTAGAACTGATCCAAATCGAACCGAATTTGGTTTAGTTCTATTTGGAAATTAATTTTAACTTTCTTTTTTTCTTATGAATTAATTTATAACTTAAGATTTAAAATTGAATCATTATCAAAAGGCACACGAAAATTTAATTATAAACATAGCTTTTTAAAAAATGTATTGATATATAATCAAGATTTGATCATAAATACAAAATGCTACTAAATGTTTAGATGAGAAGTGTTAAAAAAAAACATGATCATTCGGTTTTCAGTTCAGTTCTGTTAAAAAAAAATGTTCAAACCGATCCGAAATCAAAAATCAAATTTTAGTAAATTTTAAAATCGAAGCAGTTTGGGTCCAAACAAGGCTCATTATTATTATTATTATTATTATTATTTTTGAGAGATAGATAGCACGCTACCCGCTTCATTTATTTCATTTAGAAATAAACTTAGCTGAAAATGTGAATTAATTAGGATTCGAACTTGGGACCTTGAGTATCAATCATCAAATCCTTTGCCACTTGCTCTAACGGTCGGCCAAGGCTCATTATTGCATGAGCCCAAAGGAGCATGAAAAGTTGAATCATCAAGTCATGGAGCTTCTAAAAAAAGTTTACATCCACAAAAGTTTAAGCCCATATGCCATACCCGGACTATTGACTCCCAAGAAAGATGGAACATGGCGAATATGTATCGATAGTCAGGCCATCAATCGCATAACTATCAAATACGAATTTTCTATCCTGCTAGTGGATGACATGTTTGATATGCTGGCTGGCGCTTAAATTTTTTTTCCAAGATTGATTTAAGAAGCGGCTATCCCCAAATCATAATTAAGTCAGGAGAGGAATGGAAGACTGCTTTCAAAACTCATGAAGATCTCCATGAGTGGCTTGTTATGCCATTCGGACTATAGAATGGCCCCATTACTTTCATGAGGGTAATGAATCAAATTCTAAGTCCTTTCATTGGAAAGTTTGTTGTCGTTTATTTTGATGATATTCTTGTCCACAGTCGACATACCAAGCATGATCATCTTGAACATTTACAAGCTGCTTTAACTACCTTGCAAGATGAAAAACTTTATATAAACCTCAAAAAATGTTCCTTCCTGGCTTCAAGCCTAGTTTTCTAGGCTTTTTACTGACTTCTGTAGGTACTTGTTTGAACGAAAATAAGATCAAAGTTGTCAAAGAATGGCCTACCCTGAAATATTTGCAAGATGTAAGGAGTTTTTATGGGTTGGCATCTTTCTATCGTCGATTCATCAGAAATATCAGTACCGTCGCGGCTAGACCTAGCAATCTTGATGCAAACCAGCGGGTGCCCGCCGATTATCTGCAAATTTGCGAGTATAGATACTAACTTTTCCAACCCAAAAAATTATGAGTAAAACGGATGAGTATCTATTAAAATGTGAGCATTTTGGGTTACCCAAGATATCCGCACATATATTTTTAATTACAAATTTTTTTTTTATTTACCCATTCTAAAAATTCTAATTCTAATTCTAATTTCTTACTGTGTGTCTTTTATATTATGAAATTTTTTTGCTTTAAAACTTTAAATATTTTTGGCCAATTTGCATAAAAAATCCACAAGTTTTGAGCTTTTGCAAAACTGGACCGCTTTTTTCAATTTCGCAAATTTGGTCCGAATTTTCAACAAACTAATCAAAATATCCTTATACCTTTTTATCTCTCTTTTTTTTTTTTCTCGCGTTCTTTTTTTTTTTTCTTGCCGAAGAAGTTAGCGGAGGAGGAGGCGGAAACAGCCCCCCGCCTTTGCCCCTCACGCCCTCGCCCGCGCCCGCGCACGCCCCACTCTCCCCGCCTCCGACCATGCCAAGACTGTGCCACGATCTTTTTTTTTCCTCTTCGACCGCCGGCGACAAAAAAGGCAGCCCATTTTGGCCAGTTTGTTAAAAATTCGGACCAAATCTGCAAAATCGAAAAAGAATTTTTTATGCAAATTGCCAATATTTTTTTTGTATGTTATGATATTTTAA
>NC_033631.1:983729-1025159 GCF_001540865.1 Ananas comosus | reverse complement strand
ATATATATGTGTGTGTGTGTGTGTGTGTGTTTTGCATTTTAAAAATTATAAGAGCGAAAAAAAAATTTGCGGGTAACCCACATACCCATCCGCCCACCCGCGGGTGGGTATGGATAAAGATATTGGCTAACCAAAAATTTACGAGTAAATTTTATCCATGCCCAAGTAACCTGCGGGTATAATAACTCGCCCGTGGGTTACCCAACCCGCCCGTTTACCAGGTCTAGTTGCAGCTCCTTTAATTGGTTGTATGAAAAGAGGAGAATTTAGTTGGACACCCAAACCAGAGCAAGGAAAAGTTAGCAACTGCACCCATTCTTGCATTCCAGATTTCAATAAGATCTTTGAAGTTGATTTGATGTCTCTTACATAGGCATTGGAGGAGTTCCTAGCCAAGAAGATCATCTAGTTGCTTTCTTTAGTGAGAAACTTAATGAGACAAGGAAGAAATATTCTGCTTATGATGTGGAACTCTATGCTATATATAGTTCGAGCACTAACGCATTGCCGACTGTATTTAATTCAAAGGGAATTTATCCTCAACTTCGATCATGAAGCCCTCAAGTACATTTACAATCAAGCAAATCTTAATCGGTGACATGCTGATTGGATAGCCTTCTTACAAGAGTACTCTTTTATTCTATGACATAAGAGTGGAAGATGCAACCGAGTGGCTAATGCTCTTAGCCGTCGCGTGGCACTTCTCATCACTATGAATATTCAATTAGAAGGTTTTGATGCCGTTCGAGATATGTATGACCACGATGAAGACTTTGGAGATATTTGAAGCAAATGTAGAGAAGGACATTATGAAAACTATTACATCATAAATGATTTTCTCTTCTGAGCACGCGATTATGCATCCCAAAAAGTTCTCTAAGAGAATACATCATCAAAGAATTACATTCTAGCGGCTTGGATGGACATTTTGGAAAAGAGAAAACCAACTCTCTAGTCAAAGAGAAGTACTTCTGGCCTACTATCTATCGTGATGTGAATCGATATGTGAGAAGGTGTTGTACTTGTCAAACTTGCAGAGGCAAGTTCAAAATTGTGGTGCCTACACCCCTCTATCAACCCCTAAAGCTTCTTGGGAAGATATTAGTATGAATTTCGTAGTCAGTTTGCCAAAGACGCAAAGATGTATTGACTCTATCTTTGTAGTCGTGATCACTTTTCAAAAATAACTCATTTTATTCCTTGCAAAAAGACTATATATGGATGCTTCTTACATTGCTATCTTTATTTTAATTAGGTAGTCAAGTATCATGCAATCCCAAAATCAATTACATCAGATTGAGATGTAAAATTCTTTAGCCATTTTTGGAGAAGTCTATGGAGTAGAATGGATACCAAGTTACACTAGTAGCGCTTACAATCCTCAAACAAATGAACAAACTGAGGTTGTTAATAGAACTTTGAATAATTTACTATGGAGTCTCGCCTAAAGGAGACCTAAGCAATGGGACATAGTGCTACCCAGAGCTAAATATACCTGAAATTCAATGGTAAATCGCTCCACCAGAAAATGTCCATTTGAATACTTTACAGGCGAGTTCCAACTATCTAAATCTTGCAAGTATTTCTGTATCGTTACTAAATATGAAAGCTGAAGAATTCACTAGTATTATAAGCAAGATTCATGAAGAAGTAAAAAGCAAATTAGAAACAAACAATGAAGCATATAAGGAAGCTGCTTATCAACATCGATTCACAAAGGTATTTGATAAAGGTGACTTTGTATTGGTCTATTTAAAAAAATAGCGCTTTCCTACTGATTCTTATAACCTGTGTCGAGTTCTAAAGCGCATCAATGATAATGCCTATAGGATTAAGCTCCCTCTTGGTATTCACACTCATCCTACCTTTAATATTCAATATTTGTCAGCTTATTACAGAGAGAATGATGATGACTCGTGGACAAGTCCTTTTGCACCACTCATGCTCATATTGACCTAGTCAACTTGCGCACTATTCAATCTTTTAATCATAACTTTCTCTAGAATTATTCAAATTGAACGTTGTTTGATACATTAGAAACTAGACTCAGGAGCACTTTCTAATGGTTCATAATTTCAATGGAGTTAATTTCAATCTGGTGCAGATTTTGGATTAGATATCGAAATATTTTGTGGCTCTTCGTAATTCTTCTCGTTTCGGAGCTACCAACCAAAATTAAATATTTTAGGGAGTCTAAGGGTTAGGTTTGTCAATCAAGAAGTTAGTAATTTTATAATTAATGTTAGAGGTATATAAAAGAGGTCCAAGAGATTGGGTTTGAATCAGCATAATTCTCTTCTATTTAATAAAAAATTAGTAAATTAATTTGTCTCACTCTTATCTTTATATCTTTGAGTTTCCTTCTTCTCTCCTTTCTCTCCTTTTCTCACCCATATCATTTAATCGGCAAAAGAAACAACAATAGCATAATGATATATAGTTAAAAATAAAAGTTACGATAATTTGTTTCTCCTCCAATATCTCAAACAATAAGTATGATAATACATAACACTCTATCCCTTCAAATTTAAGAATAAGATTATAAGTTATGATATTTAAATGCATCTAAGAATCATGTGCAGTAATTAATATATAAAATCTCACAAGAGAAAAATGAACCAACAATTAATCAACATCATATCTTTTGGTGTGTCTAACTTCTAGACAAGCATGAAGAAACAATGAACATGAATAATTATTATGTCCGTTTTAGTTGCATGATAAACCTTCAATTAAATAAAATAGGGCCAAATCTTATTTATAATTAAAAATAAACTCTTGAGTCAAGTTTTTGCCTCTTGAAGCTTTTTTCTTGAGATAAGATTTTGCTTTTTGAAGCTCCAAATCTTGGAGAAAAGGAGAACCTGAGTAGTCTTTATACCAACTAGATTTTTATTGGATGCAAATTTGTATGGAAGAATGTGGTGAGCGTTTATTAGAGAAAAGGAAGAAGTGTTATTTCGTCGTATCTCGAGACAAAGTGGAAAACCTGAAATAAGAGGTCTTTGGAGGTGCAATTTATTTGGAAGACATCAATATAGGATAAACCAAATAAGTGAATTCGTTGCTTTAGCTTGAAGTTGACTTCACACCCCTTACTTCACCCAAAAAATTCACTCCCCAAAAATTCACTCCCTAAGTCAAGTGGCAACCTACTTTTTGGCTATCCTAATAAGAATGAAAAATTAGTGAGTTACCATTAAATATTCAAGATATTAACTAGGTGTTAATAAATCATATTATTTTTCAATTAACTAGACTATTTAGCGCTCGAATAATATTTTCTTGAATTATATGTTTCTTTAAATTGATTTTCACAATATTATAAACTATAGAAAGAAAAATAAAACTTGAGATAATTTGTTATTTCTCCAATATCTCAAACAATAAACATAGTGAAACATGGCTCTCTATCTCTTGAAATTTAAGAACAAGATCATATATTATGGTATTTAAATGTATCTAAGAATCATGTATGCTAATTAATTTATACAATCTCACAAGAAAAATATGAACCAACAACTCAATATCATATCTTTTGGTATGTCTAGCTTCTAGACAAACATGAAAAAATAATGAATGCGAAAAAATAGGTCCAAAAAAAAAAGACTAAACACATCTATTGAATTCAAAATATATGTCCATTTTAAAAAAAAAGGGCTAAATTACAGAAAACTCCCTTATAATAACCTGCTTTTTCACTTTCCCTCCCTGACATTTAAAAACCTACACTTTGCCCCCCTATAAAATAAAAAATGTACACTTCACCCCCTACCGTTAGGGTTCCGTTAAAAAATATTTTTTTATGCCGAAAATACACATCCGCCATCTCCCTGTTGCTTCGCCTCCCTCTAGCTCGCCACCTCGCCGCTGCCTCGCCGCCTCGCCATCCTCCATTGCCTCGCCCTCACCCACATCCCCTTCGCTGTCCTCCACCGCCTCGCCTTCACCTTCTTTACCCTTCTCCTACTGTCGCCCACCTCAGTTTTCTCGTATTGTCGCCGAAATCGAGGGCGGCGAGGGTGCAGGAGGAGAAGGGGAGCAGGTGGAGAAGGAAATGGAGAGAAATCGCTGCCGATTGAGGTGGGAATCGCGGCCGAACGAAGGGGCGGCTGAGGAAGATGGGGAAGAAGACGACAATGGCGAGGGGCAAAATGGTCATTTTACACACCGTAACCCCCCTGTGAACATTTTTTATTTTATAGGGGGGCAAAGTGTAGGTTTTTAAATGTCAACGGGGGAAAATAAAAAAACGGGTTATTACATGAGGTTTTTGTAATTTAGCCAAAAATAAATTTGAAAAAAATAGAGCTAGGGGTTTGTCAAACATTCTTGCTTGCGAAGCTGGATTATTCATATCGGGAGCCCGGCCCAAAACAAACCGGCCCAGACCAATCCAAGCAGCCCACGTGGCGGCTTCGTGACTCTTCACCAAACTCGTGTTTCAAACCGAATCAAAAGGAGGGAACCCAAAACCAAATTATACCGGGTACCCCACCATTTCATGGACCCCACATGTCATTCTCACAACCTATATATATCCAATGTAACCGTTACACTCAAAATCATGCACACTCTCTCCTCGCTCTCCGCGCTCTCTCTCGCGCTAGGGTTTCCACCACCACACCTCCTCTCCGGCGAAACCCAAACCCTACATGGACGGAGACGACGACGACGACGGCGCCCGCACCACTCCGCCTCCGCTGCAGTCGCCGCCGCCGTTAAAGAAGAGAGAGGGAGAATATATACTTGCTTTAAGGTGAATGAAGATAGGGTTAAGAATTTTTAAAATAATACAGGAGTAGTTTAGTCTTTTGAAAAAATACATTTAAGTAAAAAGTTTTTTTTTTTTTTTTTTTGAGAGATAGGTAACACGCTATCCGTTNCTCCCCTCTCTCTCGCGCTAGGGTTTCCACCACCACACCTCCTCTCCGGCGAAACCCAAACCCTACATGGTCGGAGACGACGACGGCGCCCGCACGCCACCACCACCACCACCGCCGCCTCTGCCGCCGCTCAATACCCTCTTCCCTCCTCCAATCTCCTCAACCGCGGCCAGATCATGGATCTCTTCCACAACTGCATCAAGCTCGCGAGCGAGAACGTTCGATCCCATCCTCTCTCTCTCTCTCTCTCTCTCTGTGCTTCTTTTGAGTTCGATTTGTTTGTTTGCTTTGAGCAGAAGATAAACCAGAAGAACACGTGGGAGCTGAGGCTCATAGACCACCTCAGCGAGATCATCCAAGTGAGATCCGAGGACGATGACGAGACAAATTTCCAAAAGGTCCCTCCTTTTCATGATCTATTCATACAATGTTAAGTTCGATTATTTAGGGTTTGCTTTTTAATTGAAATTGGGTAGAAATTGGGGGAATTGGATTAATTTTTTAGGCTGTTGCAGGCAAGCTGCACGCTGGAGGCCGGCGTGAAGATATACTCAGCGAGAGTCGATTCGGTGCATTCGGAAGCGTACAAAGTCCTCGGAGGGATCAATCGGGCTGGGCGGGAACAAGAGAAAGGTTAGGGTTTTGGTTGGGTCTCCAATTCAAATGAGCTGCTTCTTACGGTACACTTTGATTGTCAGACTCAAACTGGCACCTAGAATTATTTGATAAGGATCATATTTTTTGGTAATACTTTCCTCATAGATCCGAGGGTGCATTTGTTCAGGAAAGAAATTATGAATGAATAAGTTTATTTATCACCAGGTTCTTCTACCATCTATAGATTACTAAGATTGAAGCCAAAATTTTCCTCTGGTTTGTGTTATGGGGATATCTACAGGTGAAGTGAGGGATAGCATAAGCAGAATTTCATGGGTTGGTGGAGTAGTATTTAATTGTTATCCTAAATAATCCGGTTTTACCAGAACAGCTGTTTCTAAGCTTATTGTGCCTTGTTTGACAGAATTAAATGGATAATATAAGCTTTCTTTGGTATTTTTCCTCCAGCTAGTAGCGCCTAATGTGCGATTTTGCTCTTGGGTTAATTCTGTACACTATGACATATAACCCAGAAAGCCAGGAACTACTTGAAAGATTTCCTCATAAAGAAATGCTTGAGCATCTGAACCGTCACATATGACTTAGAATGTGTCTGAAACGTACCTATTTGTAACATCATTTTACGTTAAATTGTAGTGCTTTCTGCCAATGTCCTAATGGTGTGTTTATATCACAGAAATTTCAGAAGGTGACCATATCGACACTGAACAAGCGGAGGGTCTTTCTAAGAAAGACTTGGAAAGGAAGGTATGTACATTTTGTACATTTTCCGTATTGTTAGCTTATGACTATTGCTGTTTGTCGGCTCACCCTTCTTCACTAATCGCAGCTGTCACCTGTATCGACTCTGGAGTCATCATTTGAGGCTCTTAATGTAAAGAAATTTGATGGTAAAGTTTCACTTCATGTTTACTTTCTATGTACACGTCTACAAGATTAATGAATTCTGCTTAAGACCATCTTATTACATTTGACATTAGCGGCTTTCACTGTGGATCCATTATACCATCAAACTTCTGCTCAGTTTGATGAAGGTGGGGCTAAGGGTCTCCTACTGTACAACCTTGGAGTGTATGGTGGCTGTCGCGTGCTCTTTGATTCATTTGAAGCACCAGAGAACAGCATCTTGCCAGAAACACAAACTGACAAAATGGAACTGATTGACCTTTCATTTCTCAAAGGTATTGTTATCATGGTACTTTGATACATCCACTCAGTGTGCACATAAACATGCATAAACATGTATACTTGTCTATATCTATGTAATGCCTCTTTTTTTAACAGAGTATATTGAGAAAATGATGATTAACATGCCCTTAAAAGATGAGATCTCTCCCACTCTGAGGGATATTGTGGATCAGTTTGATGAAGATAATCGTAGGCCTTCAGACCTAGCATCTTCAGGGCATATGCCAACAATGGAAGAGAATATCGTTGGCAATAAACATGTAGAGTTGAATGGCAATGCCTTACAATCGGATGGTGATGCACTACCAGAATATGAACCTTGGAACTATGATAATGATGATCAGGAGAGTGTAGTTGATGATAGCTCCAATATCACAAACCCAAATTCGACAAGCTATCAAGAGGTATGCCTTGTAGAAATCAATTCAGCATATACCACTTTACTAGATGAATACTATAATATCCTATGCTCTTCCCTCAAGGGTACTGATTTTGATTCTTAGACCAAGGTTCAAAAGGAAAAACCCTTCTGTTGACAAAATGTCACCATTGCACTACTGCAGGCTAATGGTGTGCACATGTTTGATGATGCTGATCTTGGTGGAGATGAAAAGCTCGATAGAATTGCAGATTTCTTGTCTCTGGGCCTGGGATTCTCTGCAAAAACAAATGCCTGGGCAGGTCCTGAGCATTGGAAATATCGAAAAACCAAAGGTAGAACTAAGTGTAACTTGTAGTGTCTACCATTTGATTTTACTAAAGCAGCTTGATAATGTTCCACCAAGTGTTCATGTAGGTTCAGAACAAATTCCAACTACATCAGGTGAATCGGAAGTCACAGCTAAGAAGCCAAAGAGCAGAAAGAAGGTTCCTGACATTGATTTTACAAAATCACTTGAAAATGACATGCCGGATATTTTTGCGCCTCCAAAAAATCCGAAATCGTTGTTGTTGCCTGCGAATAAAGTGCCTTGTAATATCACTCTTCCAGAAGATTGTCATTACAGACCCGAAAGCCTTGTTAGATTGTTCCTTCTTCCTGACGTTATGGTAACATAAATTTCTCAATGGAAGTTACTATTTGAGAGCCTATCTTCGAAATTGTAATAACAAATCATTTGACTTTTTTTTTCTTCTTTTTTTTTTTCTGCAGTGCCTTGGGAGGAAAGGAAGAAAGATTTGTGGTAAGCTGCTGCTTTCTTGACATTAGCAATCATGAAAGGGTTCATTATTTTCTATTTACTTTCCTAGTATACGATCTCTAGATTCTTAAGATCTGGGTTGTTTTCATCATTGCTTTGCTTGCTTTCTTCATGATTCATGTTCTTCGTCTTTTATATTTAAATCTGCACATATTGCTTATAATAAAGTAATTCTTTATTTTAAATATCTGTTTTATGAAAAATTTGTCTCCATGACATTTAAGTCTTGCATCCAAGCATTTCTGATTTTCAGGATAGTCCTATCTATTGTAATCCTGCCATCTCTCTCTCTCTCTCTCTCTCTCTCATATTTCTGGCTTTTACATTCGATAATACCACCCAATATCTGTTGAAATAAACTTTAACTTTTTTTTCCTTTTCTGTATAGATGCAGCAAGAGAAGACAATTCTGATTTTGTACCATCGACATCATGGGATAATGGAAGTGTTATGGACGATCACGTTGATGATGAAAATGCTTTTAGTGATGTAGAAGATCCAGGAAGTCTTCTCCGTAAGCCACGGCAGGTTTGTGCTCTTGCTTATGATTGGCATCAAAATTTCAGTTTAAATTTGATTTTGTTATTATATTTGAGAGGACTGGTCATCCCCTTCTGTAGATGATATTGACATATACTGGTTATCTGATTTTTGTTGACTGGTCCTCTCTAGGTTTTGGGTTATGCTTTATATGTTAGTTGTGTTACTGGAATTGACTGGTCTTCTTCAGATTTTGAGATATGCTGTTCACTATCTCGTAAACGCTCGAAATAAAAAGTTAATGATATAGAGGATAAGCAGATGCTTTTATATATCAATACATTCTATTGAAGTGTAATAAATGTGCGAGGTTGAGATTATCATCATAAGAGGATACGCCTATGCACCTCTAGAACTATTGTGACATTTTGAGTTGTTACTAAATATTATCTGATCTTAATGGATACATTTAGTCGTTAACTACTATGCACGACAGACCAACTTGTAGTATTTTAATATATTTTTTTGCATTATTTAGTCAATTGCTAGCTAATAATCCTTATATCCTTTTTGTTGTTTTCATGCTCCTTGTGAAACATGTATTACTTTATCCTCATATCTTTGAAGCAAACAAGAGAAGCACTGAGTAGGAAGAACTGGATTGTGTCGTGCATGCTGACTATCATTGATTAATAGAACGCTATGTCTTTTGACACGCCTCCTACTCGACTCAAAATAATATGACAGAAGCGTGGAAGAATGGTCTTTTAGCCAATTTATCGTCATCTATTTCCACAATGAGCATCTACTTAGAGGACATTTTTCTTTAGTTCAGTAAATTTTTTTTGCCTATGTAGGCAATAATATGTAATTCAATATTCAACAACTTTTGAGTTATACTAGTTCTCTAAAAGGTGGATTATGTGGCCGAAAAATTCTGGAGGCTGCCTTACTGAACCATTTTGCAATGGGATTTTGAGGGCTGGCGGCATATCGGGCTGCTAATGCCACTTAATATGCTTTCTGTGGCCTGAAGTAGAAGAGGGTGGCTTATTGGATTAGATGCTTCATGATAATAGTTTGTACTGTTTTAGAGTAGATTCCATGAGGCTTTCAGATAAATATTAAATCAATCATTTTATCACATTTTGTACAAAAATTATTAATCATGCTACCTCATAAAACAAAATGCACGTGCATCACATGTGCTTCATATTAGTCGCCATTTTGATCTTCTTTTAATTTTTATTGAAATTCACTATTATTGTCATTTTTATGTGGTTAGTCTTTACTTCCATTAGCTTTTATCAAGTGATTCAGTATGTTATCAACTAATGTACTTGGCACTGGTATTGAATTGAATGCTACTGGTTAAAATTTGTGGACCTTGTACTAATGCCCTAATTGTTCCGTGGTCAAAATGAAGGTGAACAAAATCGATATTCAATACGACAAGGTGTCAAAACAGGTAGATGTTCATGCATTGAAAGATATGCTTTGGAATCACATACAAGGATCTATTGAGACTTCTGATGTGGTAAGTAATATGTTTTCTAGTTATTTTTATAATATTTACATTGTGGGGAAGTTAATCTCTTATTACATTTTCATGACGAGGGTAAGTTGTGTTCTGTAGTTGTGTAAATAGATCGAAATGAAATATCTTTCTGCTTTTGTTTATCACGACAATGGACAATACTGAGGTTGCTTGCATCGTGGCAATATTCTCTGAAGATTTGGAAAATTCGTGTATTACATACTTCTCATTGAGGAATATATTTCTTTGAATTATTTGTTTGTATGTAACTATTTGCAGGAGAACCACAAGAAGCAAAAACTAACCACAAGAAGCAAAAACTATTAGTAATTCAAACAGCTTAAAGAATTTTATTAATTGTCAACAGTCGAAGGAATTGTTTGTCATTGTTTGATCTTCTATTACTAGGAAAATGAAGTGAGATGCTTTAACTACCTTTATCTGTCCTATATTTTCTGTGTTGTATGTAAATGACTAATTATTTTTTGTACTGACATTTTCCCAATTTACCTAAACTTTTGTCAATACCAAATTTATGAGCCTTAACAATGTTATTCTGCATGCCTGCTATGAGCTTATGTTAAATAATATGAAACAACCGTTATTCTTTAAAAGCTTAAGCAGATAGAGAACAATGTTTATATATTTTTATATTTAACACTTTTCCTCACGTCTGGGCTCAAGATTTTTTTTTTTTTTTTTTTTTTGCAATGCCCATGACGTGGACTTGAATTAAATCAAAGAAAATTAATAATGGTAGGAGCCTAGTGTCGCTTGAACTTAGGATCTTCTGCTCTGATACCATATTAAATAATATAAAACAACTGTTACTCTCTAAAATTTAAACTAAGAGAGAACAGTATTTATATATTTTTATATTTAACAGCTTATCATTGCTTCATCCTCCCAAGAATCAAACATCCTTGATGTTGTGAATGTGCCACCTTTAAGCTTTGTCTAAGCTATTTTAATCAGTTATCTTGAATTGATTTTTCTGTTTCGAACCTGCCATCTGATATTTTCACTCAGTGGACCTTGTAAGCTTTATTTCCAGTTTGTGTACTTATTTTATCTTACGTATAACACAGGCTTATTCTGCAATAAGTTAGGAATTATCAGCTATCTTACTACATAATAAGCCTCTTGGAAGAAGTTTAGAATCGAAAATGGAATCACAACCTAATGTCTCTTGTAATTATCTTTCTATTGATGGGCTCCTCTTCACTAGTTACATCGCATTCATAATTGAAAATTTTGTGTTTCTTTGTTCACTCACAGGAAAGGGAGGAGCCGCCCAAAGTCTCACTAACGCAGGTGTTGCATCACTTCCCGAACGACTTCCCAGCAGCTTCGACAAAAGATGTATCCCCGCATTTGTTCTTCATCTGTCTCTTACACTTGGCTAACGAACATTGCCTCGTCCTCCACGACCGTCCAACCTTGGACGAAGTAGACATACAGATACCGTCTTCATCGCTCGTGAAGTAACTCTTACACCATATTTATGTAATATTTCCTTTCCTTTTTCCTTTTTTAAGTTTTTGTAGTTAGTTTGTGATGTTTGGCAGATTTGTTTTTGAAGGAAAATTGAAGGATATATGCCGAAATTACCGATGTGGCAAAGTTCACACCTTGTATGTTGTATTGGTAGGTTGTAAACATGCTTGATGGATAATGGATTTTCCTTTTTATGGCTTTTCGATGCCTTTGCTTTGATTTCTTGTTATTTACTTGGACATGAGAATACAAGTAGTTTGTTTAACTTGTATTGATAGATCTCTCTCTCTCTCTCTCTCTCTCTCTCTAAATTTTGAGCCTTACCTTTCATGTATCTGAGAATTGCAGGATCACACAATCTGACAGCAAATGAAGAAAATAAAATCTTCTGTTTCATAGTGATGCAAGTCTGACAAAAGAGCCAGAATTAACAAATTTACTTCCTTTGAATAAGCTGTGAATGTTATTCAGATGAGTCAGGATTTTCCAACTCTGTTTTTTATTCTTTATTAATCGTGTGCATGACTACTTTACCCTCCTTACAATTATCAATAAGAACAGAACAAACAACAGAGTTACAGATCTGAATTTTCATTTCATTGGCTCTGTTTTCTGTTTGGATACTCCCTCGGCCCGAAAATCGTCGATCCGATCCTGACATTTGTGCTGCCCATCTCAATCTGCACAAGTAAAATTTCCTTTTTTTAAAAAAAAAGGTTTAATTTTACTTAAAATCTTCATTTGATGTGACAAATAATACGAACGGGGTTTTAAACTGTGCAGCAAGTTATTCAGCCTCTGTTCAATCTTCTAACTTATGCAGAAGTTTGAATATGAACTCAGAATAAAGAATCTGATCAATCTTACTGCTTGCTCGAAATCTCCGGACATGCCCATCGAAAGCTCACACTGCTCTGTCGGTATCCCTAGCGCCTTGCACACATTGATTCGACAATTCGACAGTGTCTGTTATTTCAACATGAGAGATACACAGAGATGCAGTAAGATGAAATGCAATGAGTATACACCTGGAATGTTTGGCTTATTGCGATTTGGTCCCTGATCATTTTCACTGTAGTCCCTGACCTTTTTAAACAGAAATCTGCTGTCGGCAAAATTGTGACAGTTGTTTGGAGAAGATCATGGAATGATTTGCTCGAGCGAAAAGTTTAGGGACCAAACAGCAATAAATCAAGTGTTCAGGGACTGTTCATACATTTTAACCTTAATAACAGATGAGTAAAACCTTGTTTGTTTTTGTTCAGAAACATTTAACCTTAAAGTTCTCCGGTGTCGAGGAGTAGTCGGGCATTCCGATGGTCATTAGACCTGAGAAGACGAGGTGCGGGCACACAATCTTGACATGCTTGGCCAATTCGACGCATGCAGAGGGATCTACACCTGATTTTGCTGCAAAAGAATAAGATATCTAATTAGTAATCATAACTCTTTTAGATTGATTTTATGAAAAAAAGAACTAAGATTCAAAGGACTAGTTTAGAACCTACACTCTTCTCCACTAGTATTTACTTGGACCAGAACTTTCAAAGGCCTCCTTCGCAAGCTAGCGACCGTCCGATCGAGATGATTAGCGATCTGAAACATAAAACAAATCACGCACATAATAAAGAAAAATATCCTTAAACTAAACACAGTTTTCTTCTGCAGCCACAAGTAATAAGTGGTAAGATGTTAAAACCAAAGTTAATCAACTGCAGAAACTGCTGACCTTCTCATTATCTACACTCTCAACCATATCAAGATTGGGCACAGAAGCTGCGAAAGCAAAAAAAAAGAACAATTGATGTTATTTATTTTGGCTGAGCCAAACATTCAGATGATTAAAGATAATTTCTATGTACTTGGATTCTTATTATAGCAGTAGTTTGTAGATAATTGCTATGAACTTGTTGAAGATGAATCAAAGGAGTTAAAGAATTCCTCAGACTGATCAACTCAGAAGAAAAAGATAACAGTTATAAAGTATTTATCCCATGTATTCTGCCAAACATAGCTAAATTTGATAGAAATAATTTATTTTGGTCAAAGCGGATTATTTTAGATTATTCTTAAATCAATCATTAAGAGCTATTCTTTTTAGGGGAATTCTCCTATTTATCCTTCATCTTATACTCTGTGTTGTATTTTACTTCACTCTCACATACCTTTTTGTCTGATTTTTTATGCTGCACTTTGTGCACTATTCTCCACTATTCTTAAGGGGGAAAAAAACACTAAGCATGATGTTGATTATAGTAGGAAATAAGGAAATATTGAACCAAATATAAAAGCAATAAACCGAATTTGACACATATAGAGTAATGTAGGCAAATTGATCATCCTAGATGGTATTAAATATTAACTAAATTCTTTCACCAAAGTAAACTGATCATGTTTTAAGTAATAGAAAAATTACCTAAAAGAGATTTGACTTTGTTGCTTTGGAGGTGTCCAATATAATGCCACTCAATATCTACCGGAAGCTGCGAAAACTAAATTATGATTAATTTTCAATTGACACTAAATATTCACACAAAAATATTTAATATACTTTAAAATATTGACATATATTTAAAAAATGCACCTATATTTAAATTACCTAAAAGATTTTTTTAAAATTAACTGAAAATTACCTATATTTAAAAATGCTCTTATAAATTTTTATTTGATTTTATTCTCTAATGATTGTTTTAAAAATTTATTAATTGACATGATTTAAGTATTCAATTAATTTAACTTTGCTGATAAACTGAGCTTAACTATATCTACCATAATTTTTCCAATATTTTCTGCTAAATTAGATGATTATAAGCATATAAAATTCATTCATTCATCAGAATTTACAAGTAACAGTATCTTTCTTAAATTTCAATTTTTTTCTCCTTTTTACAAATCATGTGTTGCATGCGCACCTTTACTGGTGCACAAAAATAAAAAAAATACTTAACTTTTTAGGGTAAACTTCAAATACCACGCATGTGGTTTCGCACTTTCTTATTTTAGTACCATGTGATTTAAAGTGTATCAATTTAATACCCTGTGGTTTCATTTCTCTTTTCGTCAGCTCCTCCGTTAACTTTTCGTTAGATCATATACAAAAAAACTTCAGATACACCATCCCAAATTTATCGAATATTCACTTTAGTACTCTTGAGTTTTAACATTTTTATTGATTTAATAAAAAAAATTGGTGGAGAGGATAACAAAAAAAAATAATAAAACCACATGATACAAAAGTGATACACTTTAAACCACAGGGTACTAAAGTGAGAAAGTACGAAACCACAGGGGTGGTATTTAAAGTTTTTCCAACTTTTTATTGAGGTTAATTTAAAAAAAAGGGGAAACTTCAAATACCCCTACTGTGATTTCGCATTTTCTCACTTTAGTACCCTATGGTTTAAAGCGTATCAAGTTTGTACCCTATGATTTCGCACTTTCTCACTTTAGTGCCCTGTGGTTTCAAGTGTATCAAGTTAGTACCCTATTGTTTTATTTTTGTATCAAGTTAGTACCATGTGGTTTCAATTTTCTCTTTTTCTTATCCATTTCGGGATATATAATTTAACGAAATATTAAACCACAGAGTACTAAAATGAGAAAGTGCGAAATCACAGAGTACTAACTTGATACACTTGAAACCACAGGATACTAAAGTGAAAAAGTGCGAAACCACATGGTACTAACTTGATACACTTTAAACCACTGGATACTAAAGTGAGAAAGTGTGAAACCACAGGGAAGTTATTTGAAGTTTTCCCTAAAAAAAAACTAACTGAGATAATATAAGTGATTGTTTATGGTTTGAATTTGAAGAAAATTCTCAACTCTAGTGAAAATTTAACATAAATAAGAAAATACTAATACAGAGATTCTTAGATTTGTTGTGGGTATATATAAAACCTGCGGCGCCTTGTCGACGATCTCCTGGACGTAATTCTCACCGAAGCAGCGGTGGCCAGCGTCGTAGAGCTGGCAGATGAGCGACGCCGGCTTCGTCTTCCCCACCGCCACCACCCGCACCTCCTCCGCCCGCCGCCCGCACTTCTCCGCGGCCACCCTCACCCGCCCCAGCACCGATCGCAAAGCCGTCGCCGCCGATACCGCCGCAACCTCCGCCGCCGGAGCTGCCATTATTGCATCCCAAAAAAAAAAAAAAAGAAATAAAAACTAAAAAAAATGGAGGAGAAAGGGGAAAATAAAATAAAATAAAATGAAATGGTGGTAGTTATAGTGGTAGCCACTAACTAACTGATGGATGGTTCTGCAAACAAAGATCTGTTTTTATGGGATTCTGTGGCCATACAAAACATGGCCAATGATATGCTTCCACGTGTGCAGAAGAATATACATGACTGGATCCTTTACAGGTGGGAATGTAGCAATTTGCTACATAGAATTGGCTGCGTTTGATTGGTTGGCAAGTTTGTCAAAGTTATTTTTCGAAGGCCAGAGATAAGATGTTAAAATTTAAAAAAGAAAAGAAAATCAGAAAACCATGAAAGCAATTTGTCCATTTTAGCTAATTAACCAATCGAACCATATTTCTGAGGACATTCTATACGTAAGAATTTTCTGTACACGACGTTATAGCAAATATACTCTCTCTCTAATTATTTAGATAATTCATATTTTGCAGCGTATGTTCTCTTTTTTCTAACTATTTATATAACCTATGTTTTGAAAATAAATTTAGACGTTATTAATGAACAACTAAATCATCTTATATGTCAAAATTTTCTATATATGAGATGATAGAAAATGTTCCCACTCTTCTTACTATTTATGTAATCCAAGCTGAACTTTTCGTAATATTCCGATATTCACGATTTTTAGAAGTTATATATTTCACGTGTAAAATAATTTTATCTTATTTTATGAGAAAATGATTTAGGAGGAATAAGAAAAAAAATTAAAGAGCAGCATACACTACATTGTACCTAACTGATCTGATACCTTCATGCATCTAAATAAACCCCAAAAACTTGTCATGTCACCTTCTTTTTTCCTTTCCTTTTTTAATTATGTATATAAGAGTTTATGGAATAACAAAGTAACAGTACTAATTAAAGCTAAAATTTACACATTGACACCAATACCAGCTTTATCATTAATTCTTGGGATAAATACAACTATATCTCTCATCTCTCCTCCACACACACACACACACACACACACCCAAAAAAAAGAAAGAAAAAAGAGAGTACCAACTACACTGATTGCAGCAGCCTCATAACTCAGAAGCAGTCTCAGAATCACCTACAAAATTTTCAAGACATGCTACTTGTAAGCCCAAAAAATGGGAGTACATCTTACGTCCCTCCAGCCAAAAATTTAGACGCTCCGTCTGCATGTTTTTTAATATTAAAAAAAATGATTTGATAAAAGCAGTATACAAATTTGGCTTCTTGGATAGAGGGGTATAAGATTTTCATTCACTTTTTGGTATGTAGAGAATAGCATTGCTGCTTTATTTTCAATTACAAAATTTCGATCGTCACTTTCATCACGAGACATTTCATCCAATTCAAGAGGGTTAATCGTCGGAGCTAAAGTGCGACCGATATCTCTGCGCCAATCCAAACATATTTAGTGTCCCTCCAGTGTGAAGCATCACCGCTTTTGCGTCGTCCTCGGCATCCCTCGCGAGAGAAACCGCGCGCTCCCAAGCAGCCAAGGTGTACATCGGATCCAACAGGATACCTGTTTGCCTAGCGATATGGCGGCACGCCTCGATCTCCCCGTCCAAAACCTTTCCGAATCTGAAATTTTGAGAGTCCATATATATTCAGTTTATCTATTCCTGCCGCCGAATCAGAAACATCGAAATGCAAAAGCAACTCACTCTAAAAATCGGAATTATTTATTATCCTATCTATTCAGAATGTTAGTGCTGTAAGGCACCGTTCTCCTACCGATACAGAAACGTTAGATACCAGAATATAAATGTTAAATATCTGCAACAACTCGGTAAAGTGGGTTCAAATAGTTCTTCACTACCAACATCTATATGTTGATTAAAGAGTCGTGTTTGACAATTTTTGTGATTTATTAGCTACTGTAAAAATCTATTCGCTTGTCATATGCTATAAAATTCTAGATAAGAACCATTGATTGAAAGATCAAGTAAAAGCCATCCAACACAAACAACAGCTTCGTAATTAGCTGCGACATCAAGCAACAAAATGTACCTCCTTGGATGAATACGCTCGACCCACTGCACGATTCCATCGTCATCTCCACTCGACGTTTGTTGAGGAATTTCTATCTGGTGAATCCTCTTGAACTCGGAAATCAAGTGTTTCTCTCGTTCCTTGTATCTCTCAACGGTATCAGCAAGCATCACTGCAGTCACTTTCCATGGAAGCCTGTGAAATGAATTAAGAAAAATAACTCTAAATCTTGGAAGCAAACAATTTCTCACTAGCAAAAAATTGTCTTATATATACACACTAAAAGTAGCACTCGGAATGCCGAAGCATGACATATTTTTGGTCAATCATAAATGAAGGAACTGAAGAAATAATCTAGACTACAAATTCGACAAAATTCCGCCACGTCCTGCTATATACAATATTAAAATACTATAAATGTCCCTGGAATTGTCAATAATATAATATGCTTAAAATATCATAGATGCTCCTCGAAAAAGCGACAAATAAGACATGTTATTTGGTGCTATATAAAAGAAACCTGCAGATGTAACCCAATATCACCGTTAAAAGAGGAATTACTAGTATGAGGGGAAAAGGAAGTGCAATTTAAAAACACACCCTAAAAGTACCACTCCAAGAGCTAAACCAACAGCTGTGGTCCCCGTGCCGGCATCCAAGACTATCCTAATTTTCTGTTCTTTTCCAAATATATTAGCTTGAGCAAGGTAATCCACAAGTCGAATAACACCTGAGAAAAGGATAAGAAGACACTGGAAACAGTTTATTAGTCCTACTTGACAGCAATGAAGTATCAACCTGATAAGAATAAACAACAATTCCATATAAAAGAAAGAGCAAAAATAAAAAGCAATTAATGCCTACAGGGCAATATAATAGCGCAATATATGGTTGGCAATGAACATACGGAAGTCTGAAAACTGAATTAGAGATGAAAAGGAAAGCAAAGTGTACAACTATAGAAAAGTATGATGACCAAAATATCAAAAAAAATAAAAAATAAAAAAAAATCTGGCAATACATAAAGACTTGTTTTCAATGTTTCTTTCTCATTTTATAATTAATAAAGGCAAGCCCATCAAATTCAAAAACACCAAAACAAGAACTTCAATAGATTTTCTACAAATATGTATGACATAACCGATAAATAAGAGGGATGAAGTTCGAAATAGAAAGTTAGGTGTCAGATACCTAGATTGAAACAAAACCCAATAAACATTCAAATGGTCAGGTATAACAGAGAAGGGAGAACTTTAATTAACAATTTTACATGCCCAAGGGTGTCTCGAGTAGAAAGCAACAATCGTGTACAATTAGAACGCGATGAAGTTCCTTTATAACAAGAAAATTGATGTGTAAATAATGTGACCAGAAGAAATTCATATGTTAAACAACAAAGAAGATGAAAGATGAGGTATTATGCTTAGAAGATTCCAAGGGTCACTAAGACGCGACAAAATATTTCCACGTTGATAATGAATAACATTCACAAAGTCTGCAATCCTTTTACATAGAAAAGCGATTTTCAATCTATAATATATATAAAAAGGAAAAAAAAAAAATCTACAACGAAACTTAATCCCCAGTATTGCTTTTAAACATTTCACAACACTGAGCAACGGTCAAAGACTTGTATGTTACCAATAAAACCCTGAGGTCATAATCAATCAGTAGGTAAGGATCGTACAATACGAATCAAACAATAACGATTAGACTATCATAACTATATCAAGTTCAATCATCAATATTGGGAATATGATACTTACCTAATAAAGCAACACTGCTAGCAGCCCCTTCATTGACAATCACGACTCTCCTCGAACCATCCTCGCCAATACCCCGCTCTGAATTCATTTCACCCAAATCCTCTCCAACAATATCATCAATCCACATGACCTCACCACCGGCTCCCGCCACACCATGGGCATGCTCAAGTAGCATCTCATTCCTCCGTATATATGCCGACCTGGCAACATACACCGTACTGCTGCCAAACATCTCTGATATCAAATTATACCCTGTCGGGACCTCCGGCCGCTCCCCTCGGAGTAGCAAATGTGACCTAATACCCCTCTTTGCACAATATACGGCTAAACAACACACCACAATTAATCACCCCAAAAGATTATACCAATTAGAAGAAACCCTAACCACAATCAAGAAATGCACAAAAACAACAAGGAATTCAAACAATCCGGTGAACTAATAATCTAATAATCTTTACCAACAGCTGCTGCGTGAGAGCTCTGGCACCCACCACATGTAACCTGCAAGAAGACGCAGCAGAGCACAAATATTAAAGAAAGTACAGATGAGAGCGCACAATAGGGTTTAATAAAAATGTATGAAGGACCCCTGAGCTATCCTTAATTTTTTGAATTGAGATTCCTTAAATTTTAATCAATTAAATTAGAGATTTTATCAAGTTTAGTAGTATTTTTATCAAATTAAATTACTTCAATCTACTTTTTAGCAAATATAGAACTATTAATGCCTAGTAGCTAAGAAGCATTAACTTTAAAGTAAACCTAACACCACCACCTTTTTTTTTTTCTAAATTTTTACTTTGGCCTCTATTCTTCAAAGTAAACCTAACGCCCCCTTAAACTTAGTCATCAATGTTAAGTTCATTGACAGAAAAAAAAAATGATGTATGGGTCCCAAATTAGCATATTTTCAGAAGAAATTTGGAGCCAAGAGGTTTTTCTCCATCCAAAAAATTTATGGGCTTAAAATAAGCTGTCCTTGGGAAAGTTTAAGTGCCTGTATTTCAAATGGTAAATTTAATGTGTCTTTGATGCATACATAGGTTCAAAATATGTTTAACTAGAATTCGGATCATCTTGTGGTCAATAAACTTAATGACTGATGACACAATGGACCAATTTGGTATATCTACAAAAGTTCAGGAGGCATTAAATTCATTCTGAAGCATGTTTGTTTTACCAAAAGTGGAGAGAGGTGAAGTTGTTTTCGATACTGCTATTTGGTTCGCCAGAAATTAAATTTGCTCATAACTCCAGTTTGCCCAAAAAGCGGTAAGTGACTTCTCGATAGATGGTGAGGATGTCAATTACACGAGAGAGAAAAAAAAATAATGAAAAGATAACTGTTATAACTTTTCTCACTCTCTTTTGTATTGTGTGAAAACTTTTAGTTGAAAAAACAAAAAACATAATAACTTAAGTTCCAAAGCTATTGACTTCCGATCTTCCTATCAAACAAACAGTAGTGAAAAAATTATTTCACCTAAAACTTCACTTCAATTGAAAACTATTTTCAACCCGAAAATCAGCTATAGGCAAACAAACATGTCATTATGTTTGTTTCATCGAAAGTGGACGAAGTTGAAATTGTTTTCAGCCCCACGTCCATTGTTCGATTTGCCAAAAATTAATTTCACTCATAAATCTACTTTTCCAAAACGTTGTAATTGAGTTCTCCTTGGGTGGGAAGCCAATTTACACGAGACAAAAATATAGAAATAAAATAATAAAAAAGTAACTGTTGTAACTTTTTTCACCCTCTTATGTGCTGGTGTAGAAATTTTTGGTAAAACAAACAAATAAACATTGGAATAACTATAATAATCTTAAAGTCATTAACTACCTATCAAACAGACAGCAATGGAATAATAATTTTCTCGTGAACTTCAATTCCATTGCAATCTGAGAACAACTTCCGCACGTCCACTTACAGACATACAAACAGGCTGGTGCGTGAACTGATGTAATTGCAGTTCGGTCAAAAATCAAGTTTAGTGAGAGTAATAATATTGGTCTTACCATCAACTAGCATTATACCGCAAAGATTCACCATCTGGTCATAGACTAAATCTTGGGTCTTCTTACAATTAACGACTTTGGACCATTTCACGGGAAATTTACTTTCTGAGAATATAAGTCCGCGGCTACATAACAGATCTTCTCAATGTTTTCGTAACAATAGTAATATTTCCACTCTTAAAAACCTTGATTTACGGCCGAATCGCAACTTCACCGATCCAAACACGCACTTTGAACAATAAGGGCGAGAGTAAAACTTTGGCATATTCACTCATGTATAATAACTCGAATCAAAAACAATTTTGAAGTTGAGAAGTGTTCTCAATCAAAAAAATTCATGTAAAGTCGAAATGGCATATAGTTAAGGGGTGTTCATCAACACATTTACAACCTAGGGTTTATGGATGGAGTGTGGGGCGTGGAGGAGAGCGTACGAGGTCGGTGGCGGGGAAGAAGATTATTAAAGAGTAAGCAAGGTGTTGATAGATAGATTGATTGATTGATTGATGATGATGGGGACGGCGGCGGAGGAGGAGGGGGAGGAGGGCGTCGAGCTTGCGCGCCTTGTTGCCATTGGCGAGGGGGTGGAGGAGGTCGTCGCGGAGGACGAAGAAGGAGGAGGAGTCGGCGCCGGGTTCTGAGGCCTTAGTGTAGGAGTCGGCACCGAGATCGGGGCGTAGGTCGATGGAATAGGAGAGGTGGGGTTGGGGCGAGGGGGAGAGGAGGGAGACGCGGTGGATTGGGGCGGAGGGGGAGGGGATCGTCCATGGGAGGCGTCGGAGGAGGTGGAGGAAGAGATTAATGGCGAAGGAGAAGCTCTAAACCGGAACGGCATGAACAAGACAAGGGGCCCGGGCCGTGCAAATCTCACGGATATGGTTATTCNGGAGGAAGAGATTAATGGCGAAGGAGAAGCTCTAAACCGGAACGGCATGAACAAGACAAGGGGCCCGGGCCGTGCAAATCTCACGGATATGGTTATTCGTCCCGCTCGGGCTCAGCTTGCAAATAAATGAGTGGGTTTGAACAATAAAAAATAAATAATAAAAATAATAAAAATAAAACATCATACTACTTCAAGTCAAAGTTTGGATATTACTGGAATAGCTCGAATTAGACTCGAAATATTTAAAAATTTCTATATATATATATATACTAGATGAATAGGTATAAATGCACGTAACAATTAATTATTTAATAATTATTTTAAATTAATATGAAATTGTACATCATATTTATTAAAAAATTTACAATTTTTTAAAAAGTAAATTTATTTATTATATACTATTAGAAAATACCTACCATATTTTGTCAACAATAATTTATATGTTTGTTTCATTTTATAAAATTTAATATATATATAGATATACGATTAATTATTTTTCTGATAAATTTACATATAGTGTAGATATGGATATACATTAAATATAGATATACATTAAATATTTTTTTGATAAATTTACATATAGTGTAGATATAGATATACATTAAATATAGATATACATTATATAGTTTTCAATTCTAATAAATTAAAATTTAAATAATAATTTTAAACTAAAAGTATCAAAAGATTAATAAATAAACATATTATAAAGCAGAATATATATATATATATAGAGAGAGAGAGAGAGAGAGAGAGAGAGAGATAAGGAGATATTCTCCGGTAGGCAAAAAATTTGGATAAATATAAATTTTTTTTTCTGTTGTAAAAACAAAGAGGAATTAAAAGTTTGTTTAATTCTGTTATTTATTTTACATAATGAATAGAAGAAAATTAATTTTTTTTCCGCCAAAAAATGAGTCTATCGACAGACCGAAATTTGAAATACGTGCTTTTATATATAATATATAGTATAGATATAGAGTCCGGCTGGAATACTATCGATAGTACGAAGCATTTGGCACTATCAAGTTTTCTGCTTTAAATTTACCTTTTTTATTATTTTCATCCGTTCGATTATACTATTCAACCAACCATCAACTCAATCCTAGAGGGCCCATGTCATCCTATCCGCACATCTTTTAATCCAAGGCAGAAAGTTTAATAGTACTAAGTCATTGGTGGTATTAATAGTATTCCAACCTAGTTATATATATCCCTATATATATATATATATATATATATATATATATATATATATATATATATTATAAAAAAATTTAACTTATTTATTCTTTATTATTATTTAAAATTTTTAAATTTATTCTAAAACTATCAAAATAACTTTCTAAAATTCAATCCCATTAATAAACCCTGGAAAAATAAAAAAAATTTAAAAAAATTTAAAATCAACAAGAATATTTTGGTCCTCTAGAAGTAAATAAGATATTTTTAATATTTTGAAGGGCGTATTACATATTATTTTTTAATTATTATGTATGACATGTATTTTAATTGTATGTATATGTATTTTAAGTCATTAAACAATACAATATTGCTTTATTTTCTATACTAAACTATTAGATATCTTTTTATGTCAAATTCAGACAATATTCTATAAAAATTAAATCATGGTTGCACGATATTAAAGATTTCAAACGGCTCATTTAGGGCTCGAGCTCATTCGAGCTCAATGTGAATGAATTTTAAGCTGAGCTTAAGTCTAAATTAAGGCTCGAAATTAATTTCATATCAAGCTTGCGCTGAGATAAACTCACTCGGGCTCAGCATGTTCCCATCCTGGCATATGAGCGATTTTTTTGCATTTAGTCCCTTGAAATTTTTTATTACACAATGGACTCTATAAAAATGTTAAATACAAAAATAATTCTGTACTCTCCATGTAGGCGCCATGTTGGGCCAATTAAATATTTTATGTGAACACGATAAATCATTTAAAGTATTCACCTATTACTGTTGAATATAATAAATTATTTGCTTTGTTTATTTTATAGTATTGAACACGGTAAATTATTTACTATATTTTCTTAGCGTTATTTAAATACCGTAAAATAATTATCATGCTCAAGAAAAACATTTTATCTTGACAAAATTGAGAAGACTATAGTACCATTATCATATTTACATAATATATTTTGTTGACTCTCTAGTCTCTGCTGTCCAATGTGATTATGTTGATAATGTTGGTTATTTATTATTGGGCTAAAATAGACTATACTTTCTACTCCGTGATAATAGACCCAAAAGGATAAATTGAGTTGCGTGAGTCTAATAAGTTGAGTAGGCTACAATCCACAAGCGATCGATCTAAAAGTAAGAGGCCCAACAATAGGCCTAACGTCCAGATAAATTGAGTCAGATCAAAACTCACGGAGGCTAATAAGTTAAGTTGAATGAATCTAATAAGTTGAGTGGGCTACAATACACAAGAGATCTAAAGATAAGAGGTCCAACAATAGACCTAACGTTCAGATAAGTTGAGTCAGATCAAAGCTCATGAATGTTATGCTTGAATTCTTAAGTGCGATGGATGCACGTTTTCTATCAGTACGTACTTTTAGAATAGTTGTTTAGCGCTTATCATCTACAAACGACATAGAGTCATTTATAGAATTCAAATTGGTTAGGTGTCAATTAGTAAATAAAATATTTTAAATGGACTGAATGCAAAACAACTACTCTTATGTAGTATTTTGGCTGGGGAGCTGCTCAACGAAATATAGTTGTGACAGTTTGGTGAGTTATTTGGTGAGTTATAAGTGATTTATTCCACAGTTGAAATGTTTAACCAAACGTGGGCTCTTCGAAAATTGGAATTAAAATATCTTTTGCGAACACAAATATGGTAGTCACATGCTTGAACTGTTTGTTTGTAATCAGCCGGTCAATCTAGCTCGTTCTTCGCGAGCCAGCTCACGTTCTACTCAAAAATAGTTTGAAAAAAATGAACAAGCGCTTGCTCGTGTTTGATTCGATATAGCTCGATAATATATAAATAATATATATAACTATGGGTCCGGCTACTATACTATTATAAGTACGATCGCTCTCATACTCATAAATCGCTTTCGATGATAGAACTTCCGAATCGACGATCCATATCGTTAAACGTTATTTTCAGCATTTAAAACTTCTAAAAATTAAATTTTATAATTTTTCAACATCATTTACTTTACGATCAAGAGCTCACAAATTTGACAATTTTTAATGGCCGGTGTGGAATACTTGCTAATTTAACGGTGTAAAAGAATCGAAATTTATTGAGTTTTTATAGAAAATTCTATTCACTACCTAGATAAAGATCAATAACTCCGATCTTGAATTGAAGGATCCGATCATCCTTTTTTAGGATATCGTTCGATTTTGACCGTTCATTTTATGCCTGCTTGATGGACTTTATTATGATTTCGAAAATGTACGAAATTTATTTTCTAGAAATTTCAAATACTCTAGATCATATTTAACGGAGTGGATCGTCGATTCGGAAGCTCCATCATCGAAAACAACTTATGAGTACGAGGGCTTCAATACTCATAATAGTACAGTAGCCATGGCCTATATAACTATTATTTATAGATTGATATATAGTAAATTTGAGCTGACCCAACTCCATCTCTCGTGTTCGATTCGTTGACCGTCCTAATTAATAATAAGAAAGATTATCATAATGTAGAAGTTGGAGGAAAAAGAAAAGGAACAGTATGTTTCATTGAACAGTTCATTTTGTTAAGAAACTATATTAGGCTGCCCTGATTTTTCGTTCAGCGAGATAAGAAATTTTACGATCCACAATTGAAATATGAATCAGGGAAAAGTTCTTTTCCTTTGAATACTGAGCTACAAATGATCTATGCAGTTAAATTGTAGGGCGTCCGCGCGAGCAGAATCCTTTGAATGAGATTCTCGAAGTAAGATTTGGGTTTGAATGATTCGAAACACCTATTCAACATTTCATATTCAAGCTGAATAATATGATTCTCTGGATATCGATATTGCTAACTTGTCTTATCATATATGGGGGGTCTTTTTTTCTCAACAGTATTCGTGTGAAACAATTCTAAAAGCTTAAGCTGTTAGAGAACGGTGAGCTTGAATTAAATGGGAGAAAATTAATATGCTAGAAGCCTGACGTGACTCGAACTCAGGACCTCCTGCTCTGATACCATATGAAACAACCGTTGTACTCTAAAAACTTAAGCTGTTAGAGAACGGTGTTTAAACATTTTTATGTTTAACAATTCGTTATGAAATTCATTGTTCAAAAAAAAAGACAGCAAGCAAGATTATCTTCAGTCCCTCTAAGATTAATTAATGTTGAATATAAAAATATAAAAGTAATATTTTTTACAAGTTTAAGTTCTTGAAAAATAATGATTTTTTAAATATAAAAACATCATTATTTACAAGTTTAAGCGTTTGGAGAACGGTATTTTTATATTTTTATATTTAACAATTAATTACCAAAAGCTCTTTTAATTTGCTTTTTCTCCAATGCTTCCTACAAACCCTGTTTTTTATTTGGATTTGGTTTCCAAACATGTAATTAAATTAAGTTGGTTACTAGTCCCATGTACACTTGATTACTTAGAAGAGAGATGCCCTTTGGTACAGGAAAGCAACTTCTATGACCAATTCTGGGGATTTGAAGAGGTAGGGTTCTCATTCGATTCTTTTCCCATCCATAAATTTTCATGTGTTTTTTCCAAATTTATGATGTAACAGGTTGCAGTGTCACATGTATCCATAGTTCTTGAGCTAACTTATGTTTTAATCTGACCAGCCATAATGTTGAGAGCGAAAATATTTCTTTTCATTGTTTGATTCTTCGTAAATTAACTAATAATTCCATTTTTTTTCAAAACCTTCGTCTGTGGGATGGCGAAGTCAATTATAAAAAATAATAATAATAATAGTAAATAAATAAAATGATGTAATTTTTTTTCACTCTTTTATGTAGTAGTTTGAAAATTTTTGATTGAATATGTGAAAAGGTGGGATAATTGTAATTTTAAAATCAATGAATTCCTATCAAACAAATAATGGGATTAAAATATAAATTTATCTGAATTTTAGTTGAACTAAAGTTATTTCAATCTAAATATTCATTACAGACAAACAAGCAAGTGTAAGTTAAAACTTCGGAAATATTTTATTTACCCCTATTTTTTTTTCAAGAAGAGTTATTGAAAAAAAAATAGGGATAATTGTCTATATACCCCTCAAAACTTCAAAAATATCTCATTTACCCTTACTTTTTTTTTTCTTTCTAATATACCCCTCATATGTTCCTCCGTTATTCCAAAATACCTCTACAGTTAGCACCCGTTAAGTTAATTTGGGTTAAACGTAAGTTAAATATCTATCACAGTTAAAAAAAATTAAAATACCAATTTTGTTCTTAACTTAAGGGCAAATAAGAAATGTTGGTGATGATAGAGAGGTATATTTGAAAAGACTCAAAGTCAAAATACTTTTTATGCTCCTGACTTATAGGGCATGTTTGGTTCGCCGAAAGTGTAGCATCGAAAGTGGTACTTTTAGAAAGTGATGTCTAATCGATTGTTTCGTTTACGAAAGTGAATATGAAAGTCACTTTACGAAAGTGGCCTGATAAAGTGAGTTATAACTAAATCTCACTTTTTTGACTTCGGCTAAAAAAATTCAGAAGCCACCGAAAGTGGAGAAATTAGCTAAGAGATTATATATTCGGTCTTAACTTTAATATTTAAATTTATTTTTAAAGTTCAATTTCACTTTATATTTGAATTAAAATTATGATCACATTTTAAATTTTATTTGTAAATTAAAATTCAACATAAAATTTTAAATTTAAATTTGTGATTTTATATTTAAATTTAAATTTTTAAATTTTATTTTATTTAAATTTGAATTCTAGAATTTAAATTTAAATTCTAATTTTTATTTAAATTTAAATTTGAATTCTAGAATTTAAATTTAAATTTAAATTTAAATTTAAATTCTAATTTTTGTGTTGAATTTTATTTTAAAATTTAATTTCAATTATAAGTTATAAATTAAATTTTAAATTCAAATTGTAAATTAAATTTATGTCTTAAATTTTAATTATAAATTCAACTCAGATTTAAGTTTAAATTTAAATTTTAAAAAATAACTTTGATTTCTAAATATTAATTTAAATTTAAAATTTTAATTTAAATTGTAAGTATGAGTAGTTTGTTTATATTTTCACCTTTTTATATATAATTTAATAATTAAAAAATTATAAAATTATACTTTTAATTTTTTACTTTATAGCAACCACACAATCGAACTGAAAAGTCACTTTTGTAAAAGTCACTTTCGTAAAAGTGACTTTTTTCTCTTCGCCGACTTTCGAACAACCAAACATGGGCAAATAAGAAAAGTCGGTGATGGTAGAAGGGTATATTTGAAAGGGCAAAATAGTAATTTTATATAGATAACAGAATTCATTAATAGATTTTAATTTTAGGAGTATATTTGAAATATGTTGGAATGTAAAAACGGTATTTTCAATATTAACCTTCTAAGAGAGATAAATCAGAAAGTCAAGAACTTTTCAGGAGTATATAAGCAATTGCTCCAAAAAAATAATAGATTTTTTTTTTTCAACTGGCGTTGGGAGTAAAATAGAGCCTAATAAATGAAACTGCAAAAAGGATTAAATCCTCTTCCCTATATTTTCTGACTTCAGCCACTCTCTTTCTTCATTGGCTTATATTTGATTGTCGAATCCTTCTTCTTACATAATTGATTTCCTTCGTGTAGATTTTCATGAGCTATCAAGCACCAAATGATCTGTTATTGTATCGAAATGATTGCAAAGGAAGAAAAAAATAGGCACTTTTATTCGGCCGCGACAGTTCCTTTAAGGCTAATTTGTATAAAACTACTTATTGGTTTTGCGTTTTTATAAAAAAAAAATTATGTTTTTAGTTTTTAAAAATTCGGTCTGAATTTTTAATAAATTAATAAAATTATCTTTATTTTTCTTTCTCTCTCTTGTTCATTTTCTTTCTCCAGTCTTTACTACTCCTTTCTTTCTTTCTTCTCTTCTTTTTTTTTCCCTCCTCCTCCTCCACAGCCCTCCACAGCTTTCGCATTGTCTCCGTGCTTTTCCTTCCAATGTTACCCACACCTCCGCCAATGCATTTGGTGATAATGCGAGCCGGATACTACACGAATTGTGGAGTTGACCTTCCTCTTCCTCGGCTTTGGCATGCGCGACTTCCCCTGGGGTTGCTCCTCCTCTACTGCGGAAGAAAGGAGGTGCATGATGTGTTTGATGGCCTCGACCTTGGCTGCGGTGGCAAAGGAGACGACCTATTCGACGATGACGACAATGACAACTAAGTTGAACCATTTGAGGCTAAGTTGTTGAAGGGGATCGGCCATGGGTTTACTAAGCACACGTCAAACCCACACAGCACACAAGCGCAGCGGAATATGATCTTTCATAGACGTAAGAGACGAGAACAATCGTAGAAAACAAGTACGAGGATAACAAAGCAATAAAAGTAACAAAAGAACACAAGAATACAAAATTTACGTGGTTCGGCCAACGATGAGTCGACCTACGTCCATGGGCAAGACCATCTCAATGTGTTCTTCAATTAATGCACGACACAAAAGTATAAGGAGTAAATTGAATTATAAGAAACTCTCTCTCAGAAGTTCTTTACATTTTTTTCTCACGTAGAGTGTATACAATGAAGCTCACAATCGAAAAGATTAATTACAAGAGTTAACACAACCCTAAATCCCAATTCTAGTAGTAAACGATCTCGATCCGTTGTCTATCCGAGTCTCTGAATCACATCCAGTTGTCGATTTCCTCTTAAAAATCCTCTTTAAAGCAATCCTGAACCATCCCTAATCTTTAATTTGGAACAAGATTAGATCCAATAGAGTCAAATTTCGCATTTCCAACCCGTCGCAGAACTGTGTACCGATACTCAAAATCGCGTACCGGTACACAATGCAAAAACAAAGCACCAATAACCGAACTCAATTTGTGTGCTCGTACTGGCTGTTCCAGTACTCACTTTGTATACCGGTACATAGTACAAAAACAGTTTTTCCAGCTTTTGGGTTTTGAGGAATTGCTTAGGAACTGTTGAGGTACTCAATAGTACCAATACTCAAACTTGAAGTTCTGGTACCCAACATCTAGAAATCTCAAATCTTCGACGTTTTCACCGTCATATCGACTTGGAACATGACTTTACATAATCTAACAATTCTCTCGCTTAAAGACAAATGCCAAACACCATAAAATAACAAATTTGTTGTATTGCTAAACTCCTACTCTCCTAACGTAGCTCCAAGACCGAAAAAAGTCATACTGTAATTAAACTTCTGTCAAGATACTGGTTTTGTCAAAATATTCACTAAATTTACATCGGTATGAACTTTCAACAATGAGATAAGACCTTTAGCCATCACGTCTCTTACAAAGTGATAGTGAATATCAATGTGTTTCGTCTGAGAGAAACGCCAGATTCTTCGCCAAGTGTATCGTTTTTTGACTATCACAATTCATTTCCACCACATCTTGCTTCACTTTCAATTCTCCTAAAAACCTTTTCAACCAAATATCCTCATTACAAGCATGTGCCACCGCCATGTACTCTGCCTCCGTTATCAACAAAACGACCACTAACTAAAGTTTCAACTCCTAGCTAATAGCACCACCGACCATCGATTTTGGAAGTCCCAACATCAAATACTCTAAGAACTTCAAATACTCTAGACAAAATTTAACGGAGCTGATCATCGATTTCGGAAGTCTCAACATCAAAAGCGACTTAAAAGCATGAACTACTCCGTGCCTTTTAAAAGTTACACCAGCTCTCTCTCTTCCTCTCCTCTCTCTCTCTCTCTCTCTCTCTCTTATATATATATATATATATATATATATATATATATATAGAGAGAGAGAGATAGAGAGACGTGAGAGAAGAGAGAGAGAGAGTAAGACAACTTGCTATCCGAAACACGGAGCCTTCCGTGCTTCCAGCCGTTTTCGATGTTGCAACTTTGCGCAATTGTCGATCGACTCCGTTAAACTTGATCTAGAGTAGTTGAAGGTATCTAGAAATAAATTATGCGATTTTTCGATATTATTTACCTAGTGAACGAGGGGGTCAAAATCAACGGCTGAAAATAAAAATCTTACAAAACGTGATATATATGACATTAAATTTTAGATCAAAGATATTGAACTTGTTTTATATAGTATAAAGAATTTTCTATCAAAATTTCACGTGATTTGAATATTTCTACACGTTAAACTTGCAAACGCGCTCACTATGGCCATTAAAATTGTTAATTTTGAGCTCCTTCGATCACTAGGCAAATGATATCGAAAAATCATAAATTTATTTTCTAGGTACTTCAAATAATCTAGATCAAGTTTAACGGAGCCGATCGACGATTCGAAAGTCGCAACATCGAAAACGAGCTGGAAGCACGGAAGGCTCCGTACTTTCGATAGCATAGTAGCCTCACGCTATATATATATATACTAGTAAAATGTACGTGCAAATGCACATAATAATTATTAGAAAAAATTATAATTTTTTTAAATTATTTTTTAATTTAGGCCATATTTTTATATGATTGCCAAATATGTATCTAAAAAATTTAAAATAATAAATCACGCTATTAAAAAAGATATATGCTTTAAATGATAAATATTAACAATAATCTCTAATGCAAAAATTACTTTTGAAATTAAATAGAAAAATAAAATCTGTTAGGAAATAAATTTTGAAATTAAATCGAAAAATAAAATCCGCTATCTTAAAAGAAATATTTTGAAATTAAATAGATAATATCTAAAAAAGATATTTAAATAAAAATGGGAAAATATCTTTTATAGGATTTTCACCCCGTAATCTGTTATGGAAACATTACTTTGAAATTAAATAGAAAAATTTATATTTTAGGATTTTCGACTATCAGTAATCATGTTATAGAGCTATGTTAGTAAATTGCGAATAATTCGCGAATTATTCGCGAATCTTTGAAGATACGTTTAAAACGACTGTTTTCGTATTTTTCAGAAAATTCGAAAAAAATCGCGTATTTTTTCACAAAAAAAATATACGCGAATTATTCGCCGATTCGCGAATAATACGCCCAAAAAACGGCACGTGCGGTCGCCGACTGGCGGCCGCGGTCGCATCGTCGCGCTCTCGTCGCCGAGCTTGTCCGTGTCATCGTCGTCCTCCTCCGCCGCCCTGACCAGCGTCGGGAGCAAGAGGGCAGCGGGGCGGCCGTCGTCCTCCTCCGCAGCCATGGCCGGCGCCGGAAGCAACTGGCGAGCGAGGAAGAAGAAATCGCGGTGTATAGGCTGGAAATGGCACGGTCCATGAGTGTTAGGGGATTGGAAAATGTCGGGGTCCACGAGGCTGACTCAGCCTCGTGGGACGTGCAGGAGTGAGAGGTCCACGGTGGACCTCTCACTCTCTGCCCTTTTGTGTGAGAATATGACTATATATATATATATATATATATATATATATTTAATTATTTATGATAATAGTATATCTAAAGAAAAATTTTAATTTAATAGAAAAATTTTTATTCTTCGAATTTTTTAAATGATAAATGTAAAATTCTTTACAAAGTTATTTGCTTAATTAATTATTCATTTTGAGGCATAATATAGTTTACTATTTTTTGTACTTAATTAGTTTAATTTTGTACTCTTTATTTTAATATTTTTAAAAAATATGAGTATTTATATTAATAGCATAAGTTTTGCGAGAAAAATTTAATTTAATAGCGAATTTTTATCCCGAATTTTAATTATGTAACGTATAATATCCGTATAATTACGTATCCGAATGATTAGTAAATCCGTTTTTTAGCCGTATTTTTCAACGATTTATAAAATTAAAAATCGAATTTATCCGAATTATATCCGTACCGAATTTTTGCGAATCCGAATTAACTAACTATGTTATAGAGAACTTTACGTATTTCTTTGCTATTCTATTTCTATTTTTTATTTTTATATTTAAATTTTTCGTACGGAAAGAGAAAAATGAGCGCTAATTTTTCCGCCGAAAAATGGGTCTGTCGACAGACCCAAATTTGAATATACGTGCTTTATATATAGTATAGATATACTAGTAAAATGTACGTGCAAATGCACATAATAATTATTAGAAAAAGTTATAATTTTTTTAAATTATTTTTTAATTTTAGGCCATATTTTATATGATTGCCAAATATGTATCTAAAAAATTTAAATAATAAATCACGCTATTAAGAAAGATATGCTTTAAATGATAAATAATTAACAATAATCTCTAATGCAAAATTACTTTGAAATTAAATAGAAAAATAAAATCTGTTAGGAAATAAATTTTTGAAATTAAATAGAAAAATAAAATCCGTTATCTTAAAAAGAAAATATATTTTGAAATTAAATAGATAATATCTAAAAAAGATATTTAAAATAAAATGAAAAATATCTTTTATAGGATTCACATCCGTAATCTGTTATTAGAAAACTTACTTTTGAAATTAAATAGAAAAATTTATATTTTAGGATTTTCACATCAGTAATCTGTTATAGATAATTTACGTATTCATTGCTGTTCTATTTCTATTTTTATTCTTATATTTAAAATTTTTCGTACGGAAAGAGAAAAATGGGCGCTAATTTTTCCGCCGAAAAATGTGTCTGTCGACAGACCCAAATTTGAATATACGTGCTTTTATATATATATATATATATATATATCCGGTCTAACCTAATTTCATATTTTTTCCGCGGTGATTCCATACCCGGAGATAAGGAAATAGAGTGAAAATATTTCGATCTTTTGCCTATCGTAAACGGGGATGACCTAATTTCATATTTTCCCCGCGGTGATTCCATACCCAGAGATAAGGAAATAGAGTGAAAATATTTGGCTTGTTTGTATATCGTAAACGGGAATGAGTTACAAGAATCTATATATATATATAGAATCGAGAGTTTGTATGGCGAGCTCCCCGCATTTTGTGGGGGCCTCGCGCGCGCGAGAGAGAGGGAAAGAGAGAGAACAGAGGGAGGAGAGAGAGAGAGCATACAGAGAGAGGGGGAGAGAGAGAGAGCAGAGTAGAAGGAGAGCTCTCCCTCTCTCTGCTCACATGCTCCCGCGAGAGGGGACCCGCGCACATGGCAGGCCTCCCCCGGCTCTTTCTCTCTCTCTCTTCCCCTCTCTCCCTCTCCCCACCCCCACCCCCGGGTTCCCTCCCCCTCTCTCTCTCTCCGCGCGAGAGGGCCGTGGGTCGAGCACATGGCGGGCCCTTCCCCTCGGCTCTCTCTATCTCTCTCTATCTCTCTCTCTTTTCCTCTCTCCAGCGCGTAGTTGACGTGCCGGGCGGGTGGGGTCGCACGGGGATTCCGCACGCGCCCGCCCCCGCGCGTTCTTCCCCCTCCCCTCCTCTTTACCTCCTCCCCCCACGGTCTCTCCCACTCTCCCCCCCCTTCCCCCTTCCCTCTCTCTCTCCGCCCTCTCCCAGCGGGCTACGCATAGAGGAGGCTCGGCAGGCCGCAGGCGGCGGGTGAGCCGCAGCGGGCGACAGGTTCAGGTGCGGGGCGCGGTGCGCGGAGCAAGAAGCGGGGCGGGCGCACGGTCCAGAGCACGGAGTGGAGGGGAAGGAGAGAGAGAGAGAGAGAGAGAGAGAGAGAGAGAGGGAGTCGGGGGAGAAAGAGAAAGAGAGAGGGAGAGAGAGAGAGAGAGAATTTTATAATTTTATATTTTAAATTTTATATATAAATTTTAAATTTTTAATCTTAAAATTTGATTTTAACTTATATATATATCTAATTTTATTTATAAATATATATTTATTTATTATATATAATTTTATATTTAATTTTTTTTTATGTTTAACATTTTAACTTAGATCTTAAATTAAAAAAAATTAAAAATATTTGTTCAAAATATTTTAAAAATTATCCAAATTTTTCGCTGCGGAGCGCGGGCCTTCACTAGTATTAATGAATCGTGGTTCACAATCCGATTTTGAAAATAAAAAATGCGGTACGGTTTTCTAACTAATACGGTTTATCAAGAGGACAAACGAAATGATTCCGCACGTAAGAAAGGCGGAGATGAAGGCGACGAAGAACCAGGAAACCCCCTCCCTCGCCCGCGCCCTCCTGCCGGTCGCGGTGGCGCCGCCGCCGCTCGGTAGCGATGGCCATGCTCCGGCGGCGGAGGAGGAGAAAGAAATGTTGGGGTCGCCTAGAAACGAGTTGAGGTAGAAGGTGGCCATCTGGCCGGTCAACGGGACTACGCCGGAGAGGTAGGGGTTGAACGAGACGTTGAACTTGCTGAGCTCCGTGAGCGCATTTAGGCTCCCCGGGAATTCGCCGGAGAAGTTATTCCGCGATAAATCCAAGATCTCAAGGCACCGAATTCCGCCGAGCTCCAACGGAATCTCGCCGGAGAAGCAGTTGTAAGACAGGTTGAGCGACACGAGGGGGAGCCTCCCGATCTCTCGCGGGAGTCCGCTGGACAGTCGGTTGGCATCGAGGTAGAGCAAGTTAAGATTCCGCATCCCGCCGATCTCTGGGGGAACGCCACCGGCGAGGAGGTTGCCAGAGAGCTGCAGGTAGCCGGATATCGCAAGTGTCCAGATTGGCGACGACGTGTTGGTGCACACGGGAACGATTCCGAGGCCCTTCAGCAGCCGGTCCCACGTCGTCTGGCAGCTCTTGTGCGTCATCACGGTGTACACGAAGTTGAACGGCGGGTAATTCGCCGGGAGCCAACGCTTCAGCGTCAGGCAGTCCCCGGACCCCATGGCGACTCCTGCATCCTTGCGGTTCGTCGCAAACGTCGGCTCTGGGTCGCGGCCCATGTTCGCGATGCCGCCGGTCAGCCGGTTGTTGGCGAGCATCAGCCAGAGCAGCGACGACAGGTTGCCGATCGAGGGAGGGATCTCGCCGCTCAGCTCGTTGAACGACAGGTCCAGCGCCTGCAGCCCCGCGATGTTACCATACTCCGCCGGGATGCTGCCGTTGAAATTGTTGTATGCTAGGATCAAGAATTTAAGCTTCCGCATCTCGGCGATCGCAGCGGGCAGCGGGCCGGAGAAGCTGTTGAAGCTGAGGTCCAGTCTGCTGACTTCCGGAAGTTTTAAGATTCCCGATTTCTCAATGCCGCCAGTGTAGTTGTTTCCGTGCAGGACCAAGAATTTCAGCGTCGCGAACCGCCCGAAGATCTCCTGTACCTCACCGCCGAAATTGTTACCGTTCAGATCGAGCAATACTAGTTTGCCGCAGTTCAGGAGCTCCTCCGAGACATCGCGGTCGAACCGGTTTCTCCCCAGGAACAGGCTTTCGAGCTCCATGAGCGCCCCGATGCCCGAGGGGATTGCGCCGCCGAAGCCGTTCCCCGACAGGCTCAGGAAGTTCAGTTTGGGGCAGTTCGCGATCGAATTCGGAAGCGCGCCGGAGAAGTTGTTATCCGACAAGTCCAGCGATTCGAGGGCGCAGTCCGCCGTGAAAGCGCCGGGAAGTATCTCTCCGGTGAGGTCGTTCTCCGCAACGGAGAACTCGCGGAGCGAATTTAACCCTTGCCATATCTCACCGCTAAAGTGATTCGCGCTCAAATCCAGGTACCGGAGCTTCTGGCACTTGTCGAATACGCCGGCCATCTCGCCGGTGAAGTTATTCGTGGAAACATTCAAAACGGAGAGATTTGTGCAAACCGCGGGAAAGTTGAAGGCAATCGGGCCTTCAAACCTGTTGAGACTAACGTCCAGAATCTCCAAATTCGCCAATCCGCTGACGTTCAATTCGCCGGAAATAAGGTTGTGCGAGATATTGAGATAGCGGAGGCCGCAGCAGCGGTTGAGGTCGGCGGGGAGGGTGCCGTCGATGGTGTTGGCGGAGAGGTCGAGGCGAGCGAGCTCGGTGAGGAGGGAGAATTTGCCAAAGGCGGGGCCGGAGATGTTGGACGACGAGAGGTCGACGCCGACCACGCGGCCCATGGCGGCGTCGCAGCTGATGCCGGACCAGTTGCACGGCGTCGGCTCCGACACGTCCCACTCGGCATACCCGCCGCGGTTTATCGGGTTGTGTTCTTGCAGGAATTGCTTGAGCTCGGCGACCACTTCTTTGTCGCTCAACCCTTCTACAACATCACCTGTTGCATATTGGTAGAATAAGTGCGAAGAGATTATTAAGGCAAAATTCACAGAGAGATAAACAGAGACGTATAGAGTGTACATGAAAAGAATACCGGTGATGAGAATTGAGGATAGGAGGAGGAGAATAAGTGTTGGAATAGTGGCTGCTTCGTCCGACATATCTCAGCTTGTATCACGGAGATAACTAAGAATAGGAATAAATAAATAAATTCTCTTCTTCTTTCTTTCTTTCCGTCTCGCTCTTCACCGCGTTTTATTGTACTCATCAGTTGACCAACGAGAATTAGCACGAAAATAGAAGCACTAAAATTAATTACGTAGCTTATGTGGAGGAGCGATAATTTAATAATAATCAAGTTATTCTTTTTCTTTTTCTTTTTTTTTTTTAGAGAGATAGATAGCACGTTACTTGTTTCGTTTATTTTATTTAGAAATAAACTTAGCTAGAAATGTGAATCAATTAGGATTCAAACTTGGGTCTCAAGTATAAACCACCAAGTTCTTTACCACTTGCTCTAGGCACGGTCGGTAATCAAGTTATTCTTTGTCGCAAGTAATTCATATGCAAATTCTCGGTGGGCGCTGCATATAGAGTTGCTTGGGTTTTAGTTCTGTTGAATTTTGGGTTGTTTTAGTGGATTATGGTCTAATTTGACTCCGTGATCTTTTAGGGCTTCCTTTGGTTCAAGTATAAGGAAGAACTAGCTTATATCAGGGATAGGTACAACTTTAGATATAAGCGAGAACTAGACTAATTTTGTGTGTGTGTGTGTGTGTTTTTTTTGTTTTTTTGTTTTTTTTTTATTGAGAGATAGATAGCACGCTACCCGCTTCGTTTATTTTATTTAGAAATAAACTTAGCTAGAAATGTGAATCAACTAGGATTCAAATTTGGGTCTCGGGTATCAACCACTAAGCCCTTTGCCATTTGCTCTAGGGACGGTCGGTTAGACCAATTTTGTATTTCGATGAAAATTTAGTTGTTTTCGAGAATAAGAAAAATAGTGTCTGCATAGATAAGATGGAATAAGAGGAATAGTGGATAGTTATAAATTAAAAATAATGATATTACCCATCTTATTATATTTAAATTTTAAATTTTTAGATTTTGCATTTATAATTTTAAATTTAAAATTTTAACTTTTAAATTTTAAAATTTGAAATTTAAAGTAAAATTTTAAATTTCAAATTCTTAATTTTAAAATTTAAATTTAAATTTTAAATGTTTTAAAATTTTAAAATATAAGAATTGAAAATGTTAATGGTTAAATTTTAAAATTTTATATTTAAAATTTTAAATTTTAATTAATACCAAATTTAATTTGAAGATAATAACAAATATCAATTCTAAATTTATAAATTTTAAATTTTAATTTTAATTTTAAATTTAAATTTTAATTTTCAGGTTATAAATTTTAAATTTAAAAATTTAAACTCTATTTTAAAACAAAACTCACACTCTCTCTCTCTCTCTTTCTCTCTCCCTCTCCCTTGGGTGGGAACAAGCTTGTTCAGGTGGGAACTATTTAGTTTCCATCCAAAAATTCTTGTTTGGATACAATATCTCTCTCTCTCTCTCCCTTGGGTGGGAACAAGCTTGTTCAGGTGGGAACTATTTAGTTCCCATCCAAAAATTCTTATTTGGATACAAGATATCTCTCTCTCTCTCTCTCTCTCTCTCTCTCTCTCTCTCTCTCTCTCTCTCTCGAGCGGGAATAAGCTTGGTGGGAACAAGCTTGTTCCCACCTTGGGTGGGAACTATTTAGTTCCCACCCAAAGTGGGTTATCCCAGGATAACCTAGGATAACCTAGGATAACCTAGGATAACCCGCTTTGGGTGGGAACTAGTTTCCACCCAAAAATTCTTGCTTGGGTACAAAATGTGAAGGATCAAATGGCAACTAAGAAATGGGTGAATTAGTTGACAACTAAAAACTTAAGTAAAATTAAATCAAAATAAAAAAACACAATCAAATAAAAAAAGAAAATCAAACTCAGATAACACAGATGATTTATCCTAATTCGACTTTTCTGCCTACTCCAGTCTGATCCTTCTTCTTTTCGAGATACCGATTTCACTATCACTTGGCCTTTTGAATAGAGTAAGACCAAAGCCGCTTACAATCACACAATACTTCTTTTACAACCTCTAAAGAAGCTCACAATTACAAATCAATGAAAAATTAGGACTTAGAGAATTTTTCTGAAGTTGTATCACAAACAACATCCAAATCCCCCTTTAAATACACTAACCATCATTTCAAAAACGGAATAAAGGTATGATTAAATCATAATGGATTTTAATTTGAATTTTAACCATATTTGGAAAATGCATTTGAATTAATTCCAACATAAATTCAAATTCATACCACATATGCAAAACTTATTTGAAATATTATTATATTGAAAAGCTCATTTGAAATTATACCAAATTCGTAAAATCCTTTTAAATTAATACTAAAATGTAAAACTTTTGAATTCATTCCACATTTGTAAAAGCTTTTAAAATAATGCCATACATATATAACTTATTTATATCATATTTTATATTTTTTAAATTCATGCCATAATAAAATCAATTTTGAATTTATACTATACATAAAATCTCTATACCATATTAAAATAATGGCTAATTTTTTGACATTAAGCTCAAATCAAACCCAAAAGATAAATTGGTCAATTTGATTAGGTTGATCGGCTCAAATCCGATAAATTGTAAAGAAATCCTCCAAATTATTGTTGTGCCACTTGCATCCAATTTGGTACAATTTGATCTTGTCCGGACCAATTTGAACAATTTGATTGAATGGTTACCTTTGATCAATTTTGGTTCGGCTTAAGCCACTTTAAATTCAATTACAACCTGAAATTCCTAAGTAACAAATTAAATCCAAAATTTGTTTGTTATCATCAAAATTTATTATTAGATAAAATTCAACAAAATGGAGTATAAGAGCCTTATACCTCATCTTGTACCCAATCGAAACGGGCCCTTAGTGTTCTTTGAGGAGAAGAGCCGCCCTTGTTGACCAGCTTTTGTTGGCTATTTATTATTGGACTAAAATAGATTCAACATCCTGCCCTGTGACATTAGGTTCAAGAAATTAATAAGTTGAGTTGGGTGAGTCTAATAAGTTGAGTGGGAGTGCGGTCTACAAGAGACCTAACAGCAAGATGACAGACAATAGACCCAATGTCAAAATGGGTTGAGTCAGATCGAAGTCCACGAGTACTGTGGCCGAATCCTTAAGTGCGATGAGCGCTCCCTTCCTATCAGCACGTGTTATTGGGATAATTAGATACCACTTATGGTCCACAGCTTTTGGGCTATTTTTGGGAGCAAAATTAAGGAATAATTTTAGCTGCACCCGGTGCATCAGTACATCAGTAGACGGCCCATAGATCCTAAACAAAAAGAAAAGAGAAATCAGAAGCTTGGCCCACACAACTGGGTAAAAGCTTTCTAGATCAATTGACAGTCTGCTCCAATTTTAAAAGCTTTCGGTCCAACAGTGCTCCTCACTCAATGTTTTTTGAAATTGTCTTTAATTTGACATCATTGTGTCTCAATACACCTGCTTTTATATTTTAGAAAGCCCAAAACATTTTAAAACACTTACTTCTCCAACAGCAATATTAATTCGTACCAACATCTTATAACGTTTGAGAAGAGAATTTCTCCCGTAATTACTCCCACCACTGTTTCCTAGCATCGGAGGAATGAAATTTGAAAACGATTTGGAATTTTTTATAAAGGCTTTTAAAGCATTAACCAATAAATAATTATAGGCAGACGGAGCCATGTGAAGGCTGAGGGGGGCCATGGCTAGGGATGCAAACGGGGCGGATCTGGGGGCGGGAGACCCGCCCCGCCTCCCGCCCCGACTAGCAAAAATCCGCCCCGCCTCCCGCCCCGAATCCGTGACGGGTTAAAAAATACATCCCATAATCCGCCTCGCCTCGTAACCCGCCTCCCGCCGGCGCCCCGAATCCGCCCC
>NC_033631.1:955904-983331 GCF_001540865.1 Ananas comosus | reverse complement strand
AAATATATTGACTATTGACCGACCTATCTTTTAAAAAAGAATTTGGCGCTAACATAGTGCTCTCTCAACTCTGAATTTATTTTTATTTTTTTATTTAGTACCTTCATAATTTCTAATTATTTTAGATAATTTTTTTATTTAATTAAATTAAAGATTATATTAAAATTAATAGCTCTGTCAACTAATAGTAATCAACTGTCACAATTATTTACTAAAAATTAAAAAAATTAAATCATTGACTGAATTATTATTAGATTTAATAAATTTCAAAATTATTTGAGTAAAATAATATAAATAAAATATTTAGAAGTTAAGTAAGTAAAAATTAAAAAAGGATAATGCTTTTTTACACTAATTATTTAGTAAATATATTTTCTCATCAAAAGTTTGATTAGATAAATTTTGTTTATATTTGTTAAAATGTTAGTTTGTATGTATTTTGGCCCCCCTCACGATCGAATCCTAGCTTCGTCCCTTCACCCCGCAATCCCAAACTAAGGTTAAAAACAAGGGCTTCTTTGGCTTAGAATATGCTTCTAGCAGCAGCAAGGTTTAGGGACGGAGGAGGAGGGCGTCGCCTTGTTGCCATTGGCGAGGGGGTGGAGGAGGTCGTCACGGAGGACGAAGAAGGAGGAGGAGGAGGAGGAGGAGGAGGAGTCGGCGCCGGGTTCTGAGGCCTTAGCGTAGGAGTCGGCGCCGAGATCGGGGCGTAGGTCGATGGAGTAGGAGAGGAGGGGTTGGGGCGAGGGGGAGAGGAGGGAGATGCGGTGGATTGGGGCGGAGGGGGAGGGGATCTGTCCATGGGAGGCGTCGGAGGAGGTGGTGGAGAGGGGTTGAGTCGAGGATAGGGCGTGGCAATCCAGCTCGCTGTTCCGCGAAATAAACAGCTCTGTGTGCTGCGAAATCAGTCCGAGATCTGGCTCGCGTCTGCCAGTCTTAGTAAACGGCCGAACAAACAGAGCTGATACATATCAGGCTCGTAATAAACTATATCAGACAACGATCTGCTTAGCCTCGCTCAGTAATTCGGACAATCAATAAACAGCCTGAATACATTATTTTATATTTATATAATTTATAAATCTTATTTTTATATATAAAATAAAATAATTTATATATAATTATATATATTTTTATATTTAATTTTTAAGGCACAACAATCAATAATATAAATACGAGCTAATTATTAAAAAATACTCATTTTATTGTACAAGCTTCACTATTAGATAAATTACTAATGAATTACAGTATTTTATAAATCTTATTTTTATAGTATTTATCTAATCTTATTTTAATTTATTGTCGTTGCAGCTCAATGACCAGCTCGTTTCGGTACGGTTAATAAACGAGCCGAACACGAGCTGAATTTTTTCGGCTCGATACTTTAACTGAGCCAGCTCGTATTCCGGTCTCGTTTAATAAACAATGCCGACCGTCGACGAACCCCAGTAGCTCGCTCGTTGTTCGGCTCGTTTACACCCCTAGTCGAGGAGGGACTAGGGACGGTAGGGATGTCAACGGGTCGGGTTTGGGTTGAATTTTTAAAATCCGAATCCGAACCCGAAAACCAAATTAAAATTCGTACTCGGATCCGAACCCAGTGGATTTTAAAAATTCATATCCATATCCGTACCCGACCAAAAATTAGAAATCCGAACCCGGATCCGAATCTGGCGGGTTTTAAAAATCTATACCGTTGAATGAAAATCTAAGAAATAAAAATTATTAAATATTTTATATATTATATAAATAAATAAAAATAAATTTATGTATATATATAATTTATTCGGATTCGGATCGGATTCGGGTTCGGATCGGGTAAATACAAAATCCATACCCGTATCCATATCCGTCGGGTTTTTATTTTCTATACCCATAACCGAATTCATACCTGTTTGGTTCGGATAAACCCGCCCCGTTCGGGTTCGGGTTCGGGTTCGGATTCGGATTCGGCTAATATTTTGAATATTCATACTTATTGACATCCCTAGGAGGGAGGAGGCAGAGATTAATGGCGGAGGAGAAGCTCTGAACCGGAACCGCATGGGAAAAACAAGGGGCCCGGGCCGGGCAAATCTCAAAGATAGTCATATAAAAATTCGAAATGGTCAAATGGTCTGTTTGTTTGTTTGGCCGAAAATAAATTTTTTTTTTTCTGAAAGATAAGTCGGATGCTACCCGTTTCATTTAGAAATAAATTAGCTGGAAATATAAATCAACTAAGAATCGAACTTGGGATCTCGGATACCAACCATCAAGCCCTTTGTCACTTGCGCTAGCGACGGTCGGTGCCGAAAATAAAGTTTTAATCTAAAAATAGCAAAATTTATTTTCTAAATACTTCAAATATGCTAGATCAAGTTTAACGGAGCCGATCGTCGATTCGGAAGCTCCACGATCAAAAACGGCTTAGGAGCACGGAAGCTCCACGATCAAAAACGGCTTAGAAGCCTCCGTGCTCCTAATAGCACCTACTCTATATATATATATATATATATATTTGAGGAGTAGGGCTACTGTGCTATTAGGAGCACAGCAGCCCTTGTGCTCCTAACTTTCTAACCACCCATCAAGTTTGATGGGTGGTTAGAATGAAAGAGGGAGGAGATATTGGAGAGAAATTGGGTGTTTCAATTTCTCATCTTCTTGAATTTCTCATCAATATCTCCTCCCTCTTTCATTCTAACCACCCATCAAACTTGATGGGTGGTTAGAAAGTTAGGAGCACAAGGGCTGCTGTGCTCCTAATAGCACAGTAGCCCTACTCTATATTTGAGATCTTTGAGCGAGCCCAATAATACTCATGCTCAGTTTGAAATAAATTTCGAGCTTTGTTTTTTTCTCTTCAAGCTCAAATCATGTTAAATACAAGATGAACACAAGTGAGCCGAATAGGAACTTGCTTGCTGTTTGCCGCTAGACTATTACAAAGAGTTAATAATTAATTACTAATCAATACAATGCTAATATTTAGATACCATAACAAGAAAAGAAAAAGGCCAAATTCATAAGGATTAAAAATAACGAATATAAAAGAATCAGTAAAATACCACATGTATGCTCAAATATCACCAAACTATTCCACTCTAATGTTTAAGTTACTATTGAATAATGTGTTGATGTATTAATTAATTAGTTGCATCATTTGGGAAAAACAAATTCGGTATACTTCCATGGACACTAATAATGTCAAAGTCAACCGCATATATATCTTGTCGTTTCTCAACTGAATCAAGCACATAGCGTGTACTGTTAAAATTTTGTGCTACTGTGTAAGAATTTAAAGTGTACATCAACACGGATCGGATCCGTCGTGTCGTTTCGTGCCAGTAAAATATCAGCACGATACAGTATTCGTGCCGATGACATTAGCTCAAAACCGTCTATTTTTTAATAAAGTTTAAAATATTTGATAAAAATACATAATATACAATTAGCTAGAATATTTTATTTCTAAAAAAAATAAATAGTTCATACCGTTATGTGTCAGCACATTTATATTTTTTGTGATCGGCACACATCGACATGATTCTGCATGCATCGAGCCGTACAGTGCCAATAAGTTTCCGGCATGACTTGATGTCACGTCCCTTAAATCCTTACTCCCATTGTTTTTTATTTTATTTTACCTTTTTAGGTTAAAAATGTGATTGTCTTTTTTTTTTGAAAAAGCTTCGAATATTCTCCGATGGTTTAGCACTTTTTATTTAGTATCATTTAGTTTAAAATATGTCACTTTAGTATTTTGTGGCCGTGTCCCTCTCCATTTACTTTATCAGTAAATAAGTGATAAAGTTAAAAACAATAGAATATTAATGAAAATTTGATAAAAAGCAGGAAGGTATCTAAAGTTTTTTCTATATACTTTTACAGAGAAATTAATAAGGGCTCACAGAAAAAAAAAAATCATAAGATAGTAAAGTAATACACTTTAAACTATAGGATAATTAAAATGAGAAACTGCTATTCCATTTCTTCTTTTAGATTAAAATATAAAGTTCTGCTACAGATGCACCAAAAAATAAAGTATAAGATCTACACTCTCTTTTAGGTTTTTGTCTTCTTACTTCTGGAAAAAATATGCATGTGGGAGGTTTCAACTGTGAAATTCTTGCATGCACCCGGTGCATCATTCTCAACACCATTAATTATTAAAATTACTATAATATAAGGATGCGAAATTAGATAAATTTTGATTTATTTGATGTATTCTACAATGTTCAGAAGATTTATATGACAAAAATAATAAATTTGAACACTAGTTTTATTATAAATCAAATAATGACTTTTTTATATGTACATATCTAAATAATATATAATTTTCAAATTTTATACTATTTTTAATTTTGATTTTAAGATTTGTTGCCAAATGTAGAGTGTGGGGCATGAACTATATAAATACATTGGGTCTATATATAGACAATAGTTCTCTTATAGGTGCTTTTATTTTTTTAGTGGAACCCAAAAAATTAAAAATTTTATCTGTACACCTACTTAGAGGTATAAATTTTATACCCCATGCATTTTACGATTCCCAAAATTTTTTGAACTTTTAGTATAGAAAAAAAGTTGATAAGACAAATAAGAAATAGAAGCTCTTAGATTAGTGGGACGTAAGCAACACATTTAGTCTAGGAACATACATGTGGGATTGCTTAAAAATTATATCTTAATCGAATCAATATGATCAACAGAATAATTTTGAAACAAAATATAATTTTTTTATCATGTTTTCTCAATGTATATAATTTTTAAATTTAACTGTAATATGACACGAAGTCTAAAAGAATATAACAGTACAGTTTTTAGTTAGATTTTAATAGCTCACCATACTCAAAGTCAAGTCTACTCAAAACCTAAACTGCCAACTAGTAGCTCTACATGGCAAAGGACTTGGTGGTTGGTATTCGAGACCCAAGTTCGAATCCTAGTTTATTCACATTTTCAGCTAAGGGGCTGTTTGGTTTCCTATAAAATGGCCCGAAAAAAAATTTTTAGTGAAAAAGTACAATTCTAAGTGTTTGTTTGTCTGTAAAAAAAATGGTTGAGAAAACTTTTTTTCCGAATACAAGAAAAACAGAGGTTTTCGTTTTCCGCTCGAAGCGAGCGTTTTCGAGCGGAAAACGAAAACTGTGTTGGGAGGGGCGGGGTTCACAGGGGCGCGGTCCACGAGGCGTACCCCACCTCGTGGACCGCGAGAGAGAGGTCCACTGGTTGCGGTGGACCTCTCTCCCCCATTTTCTTTTTTATATATATAATTATATAATATATATATATATATAATAATATATATATATATATATTATTTAAAAAATAATATTTATTTATAAATATATTTATTATATAAATTTTATATGTAGTATTTATTATTACTATTATATATTATATTATATATTTATTGCATATATATTTAAATATATTTTATTTATAATATAAACTATAATACTAATATATAAAATATGATAAATAATTACTATATAATAATAAAATATGTAAAGTAAAAAAATATATAATAATTTTTATTTATAATTTTTTTTCCTTCAACCAAAAACCGTACGAAAAACTATTTTCTTTTCCTACGAACCAAACATAAACAACGTAAAACTTTTTTTCTACCGAAATTTTTTTTTCCACGAAAAATTTTTTTTCACAGTTTTTACGTGGAACCAAAACACACCCTAAGTTATTTTTAAATAAAATAAACGAAGGCGGGTAGCGTGCTACCTATCTTTTCCTCTCTCAAAAAAAAAAAAAGAAAAAAAAAGAAAAAAAAAAGAAGCTCTACATTAACAAGTCCCCACGTGCAGTGCCATTGTTATAATCTTTTCCTTTTTTTTTTTCATTTAATAAGTGATAGGCGATGGTGATTGAGCCTTTAATTAAATTTAAAGGGCAATTGCTTATATATTCCAAAGAAAATTTTGACTTTCTGATTTATCTTTTTAAAAGGTTAATATTGAAAATACATTTTTACGTTCCAATCTATTTCTAATATACCCCTAAAGTTAAAATCTGTTAATGAATTCTGTTATCTCTGTAAAATTATTATTTTGCCCTTTCAAATATACCCTTCTACCATCACCGACTTTTCTTATTTGTTCTTAAGTTATGAGCACAAAAAGTATTTTACTTTTTGATCTTTTCAAATATACCCTTCTATCATCACCAACATTTCTTATTTACCTTTAAATTAAGGACAAAAGTGGTATTTTAATTTTTTTTAACTGTGATAAATATTTAACCCACGTTTAACTTAAGTTAACTTAACGGGTGGTAACTGTAGAGTTATTTTGGAATAACGGAGGAACATATAATGGGTATATTGAAAAAAGAAAAAAGTAAAGGTAAATAAAATATTTTCAAAGTTTTGAATGGTATATAGACAATTATCCCTAAATTTAATTTGTTCATACGTCCTTCGCTACGCTCACATGTAAGGTTCGCGAATGTAAATGAATGCGCTGGAGCATAGATCCATCTTGGAATAGAATCTTTAATTAATTGTTGCACCAATTTAGAATTATTTTGAAAATTATTATGCAAATCAGATAAGACATTAGTGTACATCTAAGCTGTAAAAGTTGTGATCATAACTCTTCATTTTAGTTAATGTTGCATTAACACACAAAGAATATCATGCATGAGAGATGTTGCACATCTTCCCAATCCATGGATAACTATACTTCTCATATATACCATTTTGAGCTTTCCATTGAGAGGCCTAACTTATATAATACATTACTTGAATTAACCAACTCCCTCCTCTATAAATACTCAAACTCCACATCTCTCCCTCCTCATCAACTTTTTCTATATATTTTGTAGTACTACATTATGAAGTTAATCCTCATCTTAGCATTACTCTTTATTGTTTTAGCCACAGCTCTTTGCGACGATGACAACAACAACAACGAGCCACACCAAACAAACAGATCTCCATTTGTGAATGATCTTACTCGCAATCAAAATTCATCATTAAAATCTATGAATCTTCGTGGTCCATTATCATGCAATGTCTTTTCCAGAGTGTGTCGTGGGCTGAGGAGTCCTGGCCCGGACTGCTGCTCGGGGCGGTGCGTAAACGTGGATACCAACTGGCTGAACTGCGGGCGGTGTGGCTGGCGATGCAGGTACGGAGAGACTTGCTGCGGCGGTCGGTGTGTGAATGTGATGTCTGATCCTTTGAACTGTGGGGGTTGCAAGAACAAGTGTAAGCAGGGGTCCTCATGCAAATTTGGGATGTGTAGCTATGCTTAGATTTGCTTTGAGCTTGCTTATAAGTTATTGTCCTTACTTGCAAAATATATATAGGGTAAATTGCGCATTTGGCCCTCAAACTATGGGACGGGGGTGACATTTTGGTCCTTAAACTTTGGTTTGTTATAATTTTTGACTCAAACTATCAGAAATGACGCAATTAAGTTCTATAATCTAGCTAATTTAGTTGATTAAATATTGACGAACAGTTGATATATATAAGTGATGTTATAATATTGTGATTGATTATACTCTAATAATTACGATATTACATCGATTTTTTATATCAGAGATCCGTCAATATTTAGTTAACTAAATTAGGTTGTGAGACTGAATTGTAATAATTTTAAAAATTGGAGTCAGAAATTATATAATAAATTAAAATTTAAGAATCAAAGTGTCACATGCCTTGTAGTTTGAGAATAAACATGCAATTTATCCTAAAATGTATGATTGACTCATGATAAATATGATTTTAAAAATAAACACCCCTGGCCCATCAGCCACAAAAGAGGTTCATCTACCCAGAATCAATATGAAATAATTGAGTTTTTCTCAATTGTATTAGCAGTATATAGAAACTTAATTTCCTTAGTTTTATCCTATTTGTTTGCATGTAATTCATTTTCAAGTTAAAAAAAATTAACTAAAATTCGGATAAAAATTATGTTTTACTGTTGTTAATTTGTGATCGAAAATGAAAAACTTTGGAGTTATAGCTTTTTTGGAAATTTTTTTACCAAAAATTTCCACACTAGCACATGAAAGGAAGGAAAAAAGATACAATATGTAGGTAATTTTTTATTATTTTTTCTGATTCTTTTTCCCCTAATTGGCTTTGTTTCGTTTATTTCATTTAAAATAAATTTAGCTAGAAATCTAAATCAATTAGAATTCAAATTTCAGACCTCAGTTACCAACCACCCAGCTTTTAACCACTTGCTCTAGAGACAGTTGATTAGTTATCCCTAAACTTCAAATCATATTTCATTTTGATCTTCAAGCTTTTAATTTCAATGTTTCCGACCCTGAACGTTCAACAAAATTTTGATTAAGTCCCTATACCTTCAATATAATTATTTCATCTTGATACTGTCTCAAAGTACAAATTATTGTATGCACCTAATTCATCTGTATATTCGTACACCATAAATTTTAGTTTTAAGGGCCAACTTAAAAAATTTTCTTTTACAATTAATCTTGTGCGCCAAAATTTTCTTTTGGACCCTTCAAGCTTCGGCCCTTCCTCTAGCCATACTCCTCTCTTTGAGCACATTGTCTATGCCAGCAAATCCAACAAACTCTTTTTCTTATTATCTAAGATTGAATTTTTTTCTATAAAATTTAAATGGAAAATTAAACTTCAAATACCAACTTTATGGTTTCGAACTTTCTCACTTCAGTACCTTGTGGTTTAAAGTATATCACTTTCGTATTCTATAGCTCTACTCCTCTCTTTGAGCACATTGTTGATGCCCTGCAAATCCAACAAACTCTTTTTCTTATTATTTGATATTGATTTTTTTCCTATCAAATTTAAATGAAAAAACTTCAAATATCAGCCTTATAGTTTCGCACCTTTCTTATTTTAGTATCATGTGGTTTAAAGTGTATTAATTTCGTATATATCCTATGGTTTTATTTTTTACTTTTTGTTATCCCCTACACTAAATTTCTTTCGTTAAATCAACGACAAAGTTAAAACTAAAGGATAGTTAAGTGAATACTCGATAAATTATAGGTGAAAATAATATTTGAAGTTTTTTATAATGATTTAACAAAAAATTAACAAATGGTCTGACAAAAAAAAAAAAAAGAAACCACAAAATACTAAATTAATACATTTTAAACTATAAGATATTAAAGAAAAAAAAATCACATGAATAATATTTAAAAGTTACCCAATTTAAATTATGATTTCTCAAATTTTAATTTCTGGCTTTCTCCCGTTTGCATTCCTAGGACTGCCCGCCTCCACTTTCTCCCGCGCTTCCTGCCATCCGCGTTAATTCCTCCAGTCAACGGCCGGCAGATCCCTACTTCGTATCCCTCACTCCAATCCCAAACACATTCCTTAATTTATTTTTTTTTCAAAAAAAAAACCCATAAAAAATAAATAAGAAAAACAAAACAAAATACATTACTATAAATACACCCTCTACGTACCAACCCCTCTCCGCCACCACCACCACAACAACAACAACAACTCCTCCTCCCTCTCCATTAATCCTCTCACTGAGCTTCAAAACTATATATAATTAAGCTTTAGTAATTCTTGAGAGATATTGGAATATATATGAGTTCGATGAGAGCGTATGCGCTGTTCATCATCACTATATATAATTAAGCTTTAGTAATTCTTGAGAGATATTGGAATATGAGTTCGATGAGAGCGTATGCGCTGTTCATCATCGCGGTTGCGTTCATGTCGGGGCTCACGCAGCTCGCGCACGGCCACGCGGAGGCTGCGGCGGTGGCGGTGGTACCAAAACATCGGATCGACGGCAATGCGATCGATCAAGGGATTGCTTATGTTCTCATGCTTGTTGCTCTCCTCGTCACCTACTTCGTTCATTAGCATTATTATATATATCACTACTTGGACGTGAGATTCATGCATGCACGTATATACAGCTTGTGTATTGCTTGTTCTTCTTTTCTTTTTCTTTTTTTTTTTTTTCCTATTTTAGTCAATAAATTGAACAGATAATTCATTTGTCTCCTTCATTCTCTATCCAAACGAATTTATTCACTACAACAAAAACGGTCTATAGCGACAATTTTAAATATAGATACATGTCAAAAAAGTGCTGCTAGCTAAAATTACCGACACTTTTAAAAAGTGTTGCTATATGTAGGGTCGCTAGGTATATAGTGACAGTTAAAGAGTGTCGCTATAACCTAAAAGAGTGCTGCTAATTTATCAAAACTTATTTAAGCATTTAGCAACCGTCAAAATTCTATCTCGTTGGCTACGGTGGTGGAGGAGGACGACAGGAAAGGCTCTTCGTCTAGAATTTCAGTGGATTAAGTGAAGAGAGAAGAAAAGATGGTAATTGATTTTTCTTTTTTTTTTTCTTTTTTGTTTGTAATCGGGCCAAATGGACTGGGTGTGGTGGGTTGAGTAGAGTAATCTTTTATTTTTGATTGGATTGGGTTTTATATTTAGGCATTAGTAGATGTTTTTTAAATTTTAGCATAAATGGAACACTTACTAAAAAGTGTCCCAAACATGTGTCCCTATAACCTAATTCTGTTGTAGTGGTTGTATCAAATGATTCAATAAATATGTATACAGTTGATGCAAAGTTCGATTAATTATAAACATGTTGGTTATGCTGTTAACAACTTTAATTCAATTTGCTGCTTATTTATTTTTAATTACTCTATTTTGGGCAATGTATTGGATAGTTGATTCTTTGTTCTTCTTCATTTTGCACCCTACCTAATGCAATTTTCATCGGAACTCGAAAATCGAAACTCGAAACTCGAAAGTGAAGCCAAAAGAGACGGGCATCTTGTTTACCGGTGAAAGATTAGGTTGAGCTGAGCGGAGTTACGTAGGGCTGGCAAACGAGCGAGCCGGCTCGCGTTCGACTCGTGTTCGGCTCGATATTCGGCTCGCTCGAGCTCGACTCGAAATTAAATGAGCCGAGCTTGAACAAAATAAAAGGCTCGAAATTCATTTCAAGCCGAGCTTGAGTATTACTCGGCTCGTTCGAATTAGGCTCGAAAAGCTCGAAAAGCTCGAATATATATATATATATATAATATATATAGTAGGCTATTGTGCTATTAGGAGCACAACAAACTTGTGTTCTAAGTCTTAACTGTCCATCAAATTTGATTGTGGTTAGGGTGAAAGAAGAAGAGAATTGAAGAGAAATTCTCTTCAATTCTCTCTCTCTCTTCACCCTAACCACCCATCAAATTTGATGGGCGTTGAGAACTTAGGAGGCACAAGGGTAGCCCTCCTATATATATATATTATATATATATAATATATATATATATTAAATGTTTTTAATTAATATGAGGCTTTAATTTAATTTGGGCATTATTGTTGGCCCATAAAATAAACCAACAAGTACAATCCGTACAATTGAAACCCAACTCTAAATTTATTATACACACTCTCTCTTTCAGACTTTCACTTTTGCACATAATCCTAAAACATGATAACATTCAAATTTTCAAATTCCTAATTTTTTTCTTCTCTCTCCTTCTCTCTCTCTCTCTTTGACCCTCACCCCGTCAGGCAGTCACCCTAGCTCATATATTCTTGCAATTATTTTGTATTTTGAACATATTGGACATGTTGACTCAAATATGTAGGTAATGTTTTATAAAAATTAAACTATTGATTATATAATGCTCGAGAATTTCATCGGTCGTTTAAGGAAGCTCGAGCTCGGCTCGACTCGAAATTAGGCTCGCTCGAGCTCGGCTCGAATTAATTTCAAGCCGAGCTTGAGCCTAGATTTAGGCTCGAAATTAATTTCAAGCCGAATTTGAGCCGACATAAGCTCGCTCGAGCTCGGCTCGTTTCCACCCCTAGAGTTACGTAGAAAATGTTGTCTGCGTGAATGTGTAGCATTGGTTGGCCATCCTCCACTAATCTTATTAACTATTTTTTTATATACTAAAACTAAAAGGAGTTTTAATTGTGAATCGATCTTAGGATGGATGCTGTTACGACAAACACACAAAGGAAAATGAAATAACGAATTCAAAATAAACAAACCACAAATAGAAACAAAAGAAAAACAAACAGATTTACGTGAAAAACTCTTTGCAGGAAAAAATCATCGGCGAGGGAGAAGAGAACTTCACTATCAAAACGAAAAAGAAAATACAATGTTCGGATAGTACAACCAACCAAGATCTCACGTTTCTAAGGCAAAAATGAAAAAAAAAAAAAAAACTCTTAATGGGTTTCGGATCCAATCCGTATCGCAAGGAGGCTCCGTCCCAAGCACTCGGACCTGTCGGTCTGAGCCCTCCGCTAACCACTACAGATATTCATTTTTTCTTCACAATTTTATTCTTTAATTTGGTCGCACCGCAAAACTTTTGGCGAGTCAAAAATTCAAACTTGAGTCGATTATCAATTTCGAGTCATATCTAATAAATGCGGGAGGTGTAAGATTTAGATCTATTTATAGGTTAATAAGTAGTATTTTTCTAATATATAAAAGAGGCATGTGTGCTGTTTTTAAATAATGTATCATAAAAAAATGGAGTTGGACAGAATATTTTCCCTATCATAAAAATAATTAATTATAAAACACTCCCTGCACTTTACCACTTGTCTCAAATAACCCCCTAAGTAAAAAAAATATATACATATATAATTTTAGTCTTGTATCAAATAGACTCAATAGTTTGGAGATTCTCTTAATTTTTGAGGAAGTGTTAAAACACGTGAATTCTCGCACGTGATGAGTACCCTTCACATAGATGTTTTTTTTTGTGGCTAATTAGCTTCTTGGATTTGGTAATTAATGACATCTTTGAAGGGCCTTAAATAGATTTAAAGGTATATGTACTATCTCAATGTACCGCCAATAAAATAAACAGGAAATTTTAACCGCGGAATCTATTTGAGACAAAACTAAAATATATATAGGAATATTGACACTGTCTAAATTTATTTTTATGTAGAAAATATTAGACCCACAAGAAAAGGTGCAGGGTTCTTATAATTACACCTAAAAACATGGTTTAAGAGGTGATCATGGCGTCCACACTACAATATAATTAGATTATAAAGACATATTTTTAAAATACTTTTATATAAGTGTCCCATTGATGTCGAAATTTTTTAAAAAATCTACAAAGGTTTAAATATAAAATCCAATCCAATTAAAAACAAAACGTTCTTCTACTCAATCAACCACACCCGGTCCACTCGGCCCAATTACAAATAAAAAGAAAAAAAATTAATCACCATCTCCCCTTCTCCTCCTCTGCCGTTGCAGCCGATGAGATAGGGTTCCGGTGGCTAAAGTTCGGCCACAAGGATCTTACAGAGACCATAGAAAGCTACGATCGTCATGTATCCTTCCGCCATAATTAAGTCGTTGGAGAAATGGCATGGGTGCCAAATATCAAGGCGGCCTTATAACGACTCCACATATAGCGGCACTTTTTAAAAGTGTCGGTAATTTAGCCAGTAGTACTTTTTTTGACTTATACATTTAAAAGTGCCGTTATATACCGTTTTTGTTGTAGGCCAATGGCTCGGATGATAAGTAGCAGAGAGGATTGCAAACTTATCTATGTCTCATATTTATTAAATAATACGAAAGAATCTTTATTTTTTAAAAACTTAAGCTGATACATCGAGAACGAAGCCACAGTATTAAACACTGAGATCCAACGGTAAGGAACCTTCTTTTTGTTTTCTTCGTCCTTTTGACTCCTCATTTGACCGTTACTAGAAACCCTAATTTTTCCCGCCGTCCACGCTTCTTCTGGTCAACGGCCGGTTCCCACACTCCATTCCCAAAGCACCTTCCATTAAAAAACAAATAAAAATAAACAACAACAACTACGTACTACTACTACTATAAATACACCCCTGCGTTCCTCCAACCCCTCTACATCATAACAACAACAACAACAACTACTACTACTACTACACACACTGAACTATATAGCTATCCACAGCCTTTGTGATTTTTGAGAGAGGAATATGAGTCTGATGAGAGCGTACGCGCTGTTCATCATCACCGTTGCGTTCATATCGGGATCGACACGGCTCGCGCATGGCCATTCAGAGGCGACGGCAGTACCAGTACATCGGATCGATGGCAATGCGATCGATCAAGGGATTGCTTATGTTCTCATGCTTGTTGCTCTCCTCATCACCTACTTCGTTCATTAGTATCGTTAATATCACTACTTGGACGTGAGATTCATACATGCATGTGTAGCTTGTGTATTGTTTGTTCCTTAATTTTTTCCCCTATTTCAGGGAATAAACATTCGTCTCCTTCATTCTCTATGCAAACGAATTTGTTGTATCATTGATTCAATAAATATGTAGACAGTTGATGTAAAGTTCGATTAATAAACATGTTTGTTATGCTGCATGCAAACAGCTTTAATTCAATATGCTGCTTAATTTGTTTTTAATTACTCTATTTTGGGCAATGTATTGGGTGGTTGATTCATTCATCTTCTTCACTTTGCCCCCCAACCAATGCAACTTGTTTTTATTTTTTTAGAAAAAAATATATAATAAACTAGTATCACGTTGTCCCTCTCGTTCCAAATCACTCACCACGTAAATGAGAGTAGGATAAGGCCTCTTATGATCTCGTTGTTATCTCTAAGTTTGAGCATCTACCCCGATATTCCTGTAACGTTCTTTATGAGAGATGAGTCTTAAGGGTTGGTTCATCGGAGCAAGCGATCATATGTCAAAAGTGTTCGCCTAAAGGGACCAGCATCTTGCGTAGCAACGAAAGGTGAGATTAGACTGAGTCACGTTAGAAATGATGGGAGACCAGATTAGCCCGAGATATGTTTCTTAGTGGCGAGAGGTCAAATTGGGCCAAGCCACAATTGAGACTCGTAGGTGATGTGTCTGTGCGTCTTATAAAGTAAATTGGTCTTATACTTCTAATAGGTTGAGTTATTGGAATTAATAATTAGCGCTAAGCCGTCAACGATCTCATTATTGGTACAGATTAGAGCCATAAGTCAGAGAATTTAATTTTTCATCAACTTCAAATTAAATAGCATAAGGCCGGATAGGGCAGAATTACATTCGAAGATATGGAAGACTGAGTTGACGTCAACGATTGTGGAGAAAGTATATATATATATATACTTAAACAAAAGGTGATCACAAGTTTCAAGATCATTCGCACCGCTTTTCGAGCCAACCACACCATGGAGATAGCCTGACCAAGAATTCTATCTCTATACGCAAGAAAGCTATACAAGGATTTGACTGTACATGTAGCATTAGTCGGTCCTCCTCCACTAATCTTATTAACTATCTTTTTACATATACTAAAACTAAAAAGAGTTAGTTTTGTGAATCTTAGCTAGGATGGATTCGTAAGGTGTAAGATTTTGATCTATATGTAGGTTAATAAATACGTAGTATTTTCCTAAGATATGAAAGAGGCCAGTGTTTGCTATTTTCAAATATATATCATAATAAAATGATGTTGGACAGAATATTTTCTCTATCAGAAAAAAGAAAAGACTCAATAATTTAGAGATTTTGTTAACTTTGATAGAAGTGTTAATAGCAATGACATAACAAGATGATTTGGCATTTAAAACACTTGAATTCTCGGACGTGATGAGCAGAACCCTTCACATTTTTTTTTTTTTTTTTTTTTGTGGCTCTTCTCGGATTTGGAAAATAAGCTTGATTAATTTCTTGATATATATATATAAATATGTGTGTGTGTGTGTGTGTGTGTGTGTGTGTGTGTGTGTGTGTGTGTGTGGCTAGCTCTTCACAGATTTGGCAATTAACAACATACTTAAAGGACCGTAAGTAAGTTTAAAGATATATATACTATCTCAACAAATGAGAAATTCGAACTGAATATCTATTTGAGACAAAACTAAAATATAGAATTGACACTATCTAAATTTTTTTTTATGTGAGAAATATTTGAGCCACGAGAAAAACTGCAAGATTCTTATAATCACTACAACAAAAGGGTGTATAGCGAGACTTTTAAATATCGGTATAAGTTAAAAAAAAGTATGGCTGACTAAATTACTAACACTTTAAAAATCTTATTATATGTGAGGTCGCTATAGATAAAGTCGTCTTGATATTTGGCACCCACTCCTCCAGCAACCTATGGCGGAGGGATACGTGACAATCGTAGCTCTCTAAAGTTCCTACAAAATCCTCGTGGCCGAACTTCAGCCATTGGAACCCTGCCTGGTCAGCTGTGACGACGGAGGAGGAGAAGTAGAGATGGTCAGAATTTTTTTTTCTTTTTTATTTGTAATCAGGCCGAGTGGGTTAGGTGTGGTTGGTTGAGTAGAGTAGCTTTTTGTTTATGATTGGATCGGATTTTATATTTAGGCCTTAGTATTATTTTTTTAAAAATTTAACATAAATGGAACACTTACATAAAAGTGTTCTAAAAATATATCGTTATAATCTTATTCTGTTGTAGTGAATTAGGTCTAAAAAATATTGTGCAATAGCAGGAGTTTATGGAATCCAACAGCTTGGGTGGTAAACAGTAGAGAGGATTAATGCACGCTCATAAACACCCCACTTTTTAAACATTGAGATCCAACGGTAAGGAATCTTCCGTTTATTTTCCTCTCCCTTTAATTTGACCCCTCATTTGACCATTACCTGAAACCCTAATTTTTCCCGCCATCCGCGTTCTTCGGGTTAACGGCCGGCTCCCTAATTCGTACCCCTCACTCCATAATTCCAAAGCACCTTCCTCCCCCCACCAAAAAAAAAAAAAAAAAAAAAAAAAAAAAAAACTATAAATACACTTCTACGTATGTACCAACTCCTCTACATGCACCACAACAACAACAACTACTACTACTACACACACCGAGCTAGCTACGCAAATTATAAGCCTTAGTAATTCTTGAGAGATATATATAGGAATATGAGTTCGATGAGAGCATACGCGCTGTTCATCATCGCGATTGCGTTCACGCCGGGGTTCACGCAGCTCGCGCACGGCCACGAGGAGGCTGCGGCGGCAGCGGTGGTACAAAAACATCGGATCGACGGCAATGCGATCGATCAAGGGATTGCTTATATGTTCTCATGTTTGTTGCCACTATAAAAAATGTTACATTTAAGGATACTCTTTTTTATATTTTACGATGCTTAAAAGCATCTCAATATATTCCAATGTCACTTTTGACAGCGGCGGCAAATGTTAGGTCGCCACGCATATATCGACGCTTATACTAAGCGTCGATAAAATATATTCTGATACTTTAAAGTGTTATGATTTTTAAAATTCTAACGCTTTAACCTGTAGAAAAATTAAAAATAATAGTAAAACTTATCATCATTTAATAAATTATTTGATATTATATGACGACGTTTTCTGAAGCGTTGGTATTTTTTATATATTGTAAAAATACATTGAGACGCTTATCCTAAGCGTGGTCTAAAAAACGTCCTTTTATTATTATTATTATTATTTTTAGTGTGCTAGCTCTCGTGGTCACCTACTTCGTTCATTACCATTATTATNCCCTAAGCGTCGTCTAAAAACCGTCCTTATATTATTATTATTATTATTATTTTTTAGTGTGCTAGCTCTCGTCGTCACCTACTTCGTTCATTAGCATTATTATATATATATATCACTATTGGACGTACGTGAGATTCATGCATGTATATATGTATGGCTTATTCTTTTTTTCTTTTTTTCCTTCCCCTTATTTTACGCAATAAATTTAGCAGATAATTCATTTGTCTCCTTCATTAATTCTCTACCTAAACCAATTTGTTGTATCAATATGGTCCAATAAATATGTGAAGTTTGATTAATAAATTGATCGCTAAACCATTAATATTGCGCCGTGTATATTTTGCAAATGGAAATTTAATGGAACACTCTTCTTTTTTAATCATATATATAAGCTATGTAAAATAGTCCCATATCGAATAGAAATATTATAATTGAAAATATAAGGATCAGGAACTATATAGTTATAATAATTGAGTTTAAGTATTTTTTTACCAATGGTTTTATTTGGATTTAACAATTTATTGTTGCTAGTTTGTTGGATAGTGATTAGTGAGTATTGGGCTGATGGTTTGAGCTTAAGCATCTAGGTAAATTTGTATTGAAACACTTTTTATCCTAGGGTCCCCTAGGGTTTAATCAATTCCTTTTTTTTTTTTTGTTTCAATATTAAAAAAGAGAGAGAGATAGAGAATGACAAGCTACAAATAAGTTTAAAATTTTAGCAAATTTTAATTATCTTTCTTCTTATCAAATTTAAAAATTATAATCATTTTAATAAATAAAGCAACAACAATCAACTACTAATAAAAATCTAAGAAACTTTTGACAAAACTAATTAGAATAACTCAAACTAAAACAAATTAAAAGTAAAAAAAATTGCCTGTAAAAAAAAAAGGCAAAGGTACGTAAAAGGATTTATATTAATTAAGATGGATTAATTATATATAGTTGAGGAGGTCTCGATCTATATAATTTTTCATTAAGTCAGATATTGAATAATATTCTGTAATTATATATTTGGGCCAGCCACCATCCGCCACCAGGGTCAAAAAATTAAGATATATAGTAAAAAAAAATAATATTTTTAATATTTATATTCAATATATAATACACGCTTTTTTTCAGTGGAAAGCATGAGAGTAGGATAAATACTTAATTTCTCGTGATTGAATGAAGCAGCAAAAAATTGAGTGTTGATTAATTCATGCATGCTAAGTTCCCCTCCTACCTAGAGACGCCAACAGATCGGATTCGGGGCGGATTTTTAAGAACCCGAACCCGACTCCAAACCCGAAATCCGAATCCGAACCAGAACCCGAACAGGACGGATTTTAAAAATTCATATCCAAATCCGAACCGGACCAAAAATCCGAAATCTAAATCTGAACCCGAACCCGAAAATTTGAACCCGAAACAATTATTTCTTTTTTCAATATTTGAAAATATATTATATTAAATCTAAATTTTTAAATACAAATTCAAACATAACATCATATATATATATATATATAGAGAGAGAGAGAGAGAGAGAGAGAGAGAGAGTTAGGCTGGGATACTATTGATAGCAAAACGTTCTTTTTGCTATCAAGTTTTTAGCCTTTGAATCGACTATTTTCATCATTTCTAATCATTGTATTAAATACTACAACTTCAGTGGGGACCACTCAATCCTAGGGGCCACTCAACTCTATCTGACTAATATCATCCTAACCTAACAATTATATATATTATATATATTATATATATATATTATATATATATATATATATATATAATCAAGATAAATTTGGGTTCGGTGTCGGTTCGAGTGGTGTAGTATCCTTTATATATATTATATATATAATATATACATATATATATTTATACTATATATATATATATAGAATTATGCTACTATACTATCAATAGTACCAAGTTCTTGGTACTATTGAGTTTTCGGCCGTTGAATGAAAAGATGTGCGGTTAGGATGATAGTGGTCCCCTAGGGTTGAGTGGGTGGTTGGTTTAATATTATAATCTAACGGGTGGAAATGATCAAAGGGTAGATCTAACAATAGAAAACTCAATAGTACCAAGGACTTGGTACTATCGATAGTGTAGTAGCCGGACTCTACATATATATATATATGGATGCCACGCACCCCTTGCATGCATTGCATGCTTATTTATTTAGAGGGTGTGCATGCACTTCTGTAATTAAGTCTCTCTCTCCAGTCGGCCGAAGCAAGGAGGAGCTCGGGTCGTGCCGCGGAGCTCGATTTCCACGTCGACGTCGCGCCGCGAAGCCATTCGAGCATACGGTTGCGGCCGTTACATCGCGAGGAGGCTGGGCAAGGGGGTGTTTTCGCCGTCCTCGACGTCGCACCGGCGCTAGATTCGCTGTCGAGGTGGGTACCTAACTTTCCTCCTTGGATTACTTGAACGCACAGTTTTGAGCTCGCGTGCTGATTTTACTGATTTTCAGCGTCGACCGTCAGTGTTTCGGCTCGTACTCGGCGTAGGAACGTCGGATTTCGACGGGACTTGGTTCTTTGGATTCAGGATTTCGAGAGGAATCCACAAAACTCTTATTTGCTGGATTTGTTGAAGGTTAGCTGGGTCGAAATTATGTTTTTCTCTGCTGCTGTGTTTCGGACAGAATTTGAGTTGGAGTTCTTCGTTGCGATGTGTGCGGGGCGATTTCGAACTTGAGCTGGACACCCTGGTTTTTCAAGTGGATTTGGGAATTTTTGGTGACCTCCTTGTTGCCGGGGTTTAGCGATCGAGGTGGGTTACATCGGTTTATTCCTAAGTATATATTAGTCGACATGTATGATTTTCGGGTTTCTGGTAAATCATGTTGTAGCTCAGGTTGTTGATCGTATCACGGCTAAAAATAATCAGCATTGAGAACATGACTTGTAACCATAAATATGCATGTTGGACTTGGATTCAACTTAGGAGAAAATGCGATAACGATCGGCATATGTTAAACTACATGATTTAGCCCTAGGGGCCGTTGTGTGATTTTATACTGTTGCAGTATTATCATATTGAGAATTACAGGTACTTTAGATTTGAGTTACACTCGTGCGGGGATGCCGAGTGAATTTTTAAAATAGCGTTTAGGCTGTTCCGAACTATTGGGTGCCGTCGGAGTTGACGGTGGACCCGTATCGCCTTTTTGGCGTTGGATTGTGTCGAGGGCACGTTACCTGTTGCTTGTTAGACTAGTTTGAGTCGGTCACTGGACTTTGACTTTTGAGAGCCTGATTGAGCTCGACAGAGATACGCTGCATACTCGGTTGGGTAGCTCCCACGAGTGCCACTCCGGAGACGGGCGCTGTGCTTTCGCGTTGGTGTCGCTCATGCTGGTTGGACTTGCTCTCCACGGACTAGTAGTGTGGAGGTAGCTGGATAGTCACAACTGTGCAGGAACGGGTGTGTTCACAGTCCCAGGGACGGGTAGGCCTACAGTCCCGATTGGATTGGGTCAGATTTGACATTTTCTACAGTTGGTTAGTGTAGAGCATGATAGTGTAGTGATTTATAGCGGTAGATTTTATTCCTGCATTTACTACTATCTTTACTCCCTTCTGTAGACTTAGTGGGTGGACCGATGTTGTTGAGGGCGGCACCCACTGAGGAACTACCTGTTTTTATCAGTATGTCTCACGCCCTGTTGTTACCCCTGTTTTTGTAGAGGCCATCGTCGTCGGCTGCCTGCTGTCGCCAGATCAGGATCGGAGGCAAGGGCGTCGCGAGTTAGAGCCCTACCAGACATGCGAGTTAGAGGTGCCCTTACTGCAGTAGATTTGTTTGTTTTGAGCTTCAATCGTACATAGTATACTTACTCGCCAGTGCGAGTAGACTCTGTATTTTGGTATTGGACTAGTATTTATGGAATCTCCGTTGTTTAGGCTTATTGTTTACTCTAAGGCAGCTCTATACTACTGTTTGTAAGTATTGTACGGGTTTTACAGGTACAGCTGTCGTTCGTTATACAGGAAAAAATTTCTTTAGTACGCAGAATTTGTCGCATGCCCGGGGAACGTGTTTAATCCGGTCGCCGTGACAATGTGGGTACTGTAGTGTTCCTTGAATTTTGGATAGGATCTGGCTTCCTATTAATACGATGGTCCGACATCTCTGGAGAGTGTCGGACTGAGTCGGAGTCAATTCTGCACGGAGATTGGAGTGCAGAATTGGACTCGGCGCATCGTCAATACAGCAAAACGGAGTTTTGGCCAGATTTGGGCGCCAGAACATTTTTAGGGTCGCCCAGAAACGAGTGTTGAATTTAACTGAAACTGGAGCCAATTCGGATCCCAAGTTCGGGCGCCAAGAAGTGGGTCCGGAAATTCAACATCTGTGAATATCCGCGTGCTTCGACGCGTGGCAGGGCGGTAGGTGAGTTCCGCCGGAGCCATTTATGGGCGCAGGCTGATACCGCGAGCGGAGAGTCGAGGAGCCCGTTTTGTGGCAGGACTGGATTGTTCTGGTCGCCCAGAACATGGTTCCGGGAGCCACAGAAACGCCGTTTCTGCAGGGGCACTGGATTGCAGCTGTTTCTCTTAGGGATTATTTTATATTCCAGCAGCTATATAAGATGGAGAGGTGACGCTTGAGCTCTTTTCCTCCTTTCTCACAGAGAAGTCCGCTTTAGCAGTCTCAAACACGTCGTAATTTACCTCAATTTGCAATCAAATTTTCATGATCCAGCTTGATGGAGTGCTGATTCTGCAGTTCTTCAGCGACGACCTCCAGTGTTCTGGCTCGTGCGCGACGTAGGAAGGTCGGATTTCGACGAAACTTGGTTTGCTGGATTCTAGACTTCCAGAGAAATCCACGGAGCCCTGAATTGTAGATTTTGGTGGAGGTTAGCTTGGTCGAACTGAGGTTTTTCTGGACTGCTGTTGACTTTGAGCTGAAAATGGAATTTTTGAGCTTTTCTTGATGCTATCTTTGTAGACAGTGGGATTTTGGACCTGAGATTGATCACCCATCTGTAGTTGCTGGATTTGGATCTATCCTCACCCGAATTGGAGCTCATTAGGTGAGTTTTGATATTGAAGTTGGATAAATCCAAGCTTAAGTGCTGAAATAGGATTTTGTTAGTGGTTTTTGGTGATTTTAATGTCTAGATCCGGATTTTGGATCTTTGCTGGCTGTAGCAGGGTGTTCCGCAGCTGAGTGACCTTCTTGCTGCCAGGATTTTGCTCTCGAGGTGGGTGTATCATCGGTTTCGCTCCTAAGTGCATATTTAGTCGACGTGTATAGTTTGATTCATGTATATATAATGCTTTAATTCATCGACTAGCATCTTGAATGTAGTATGAATGTGAAAGCATGCTGAAATGAATGTTTATATTATACATGTTGGACTTGAAATATGACTTAGGAGAAAACCCGCGTTTTGACCCGTCATATGCTTAAACTACCAGATTTAGCTCTAGGAGCCGAAATTCGATTGTATCGTTGCAGTATTAGTGCGATGGATATCTGGGGTAGTTTAGAAGGCATTTACGCTCGTGCTGGGGTGCCGAGCTTATTTTTCAGCAAAGTGTAGGCTGTTTCGGGTCGTTGGGTGCCGTTCGGGTTAGCGGTGGACCCAGATTCTTGTTTTAGTCACAGATTGTGCCAAGGGCACGTGGGTTTGATGTGTAGACTTGTTTTGACCCTGTTTATTTGACTTTGGCTAGTTGGAGCCTGATTGAGCTCGACAGAGATACGTTGCATACTCGGTTGGGTAGCGCCGACGAGTGCCACTCCGGAGTCAGGCTTTGTGCTTTCGCGTTGGTGTCGCTCATGCCAGTTGGACTTGCTCTCCACGGACCAGTTAGTGTGGATAGAGCCTGATAGTCGCAACGGGGCAGGGACGGGTGTATTCACAGTCCCGGGGACGGGTATGCTTACAGTCCCGATTGGATTGGGTCAGATTTGACTTTTCCTACAGTTGGTTAGTGTAGAGCATGATAGTGTAGTGTTTGATAGCGGTAGACTTTATTCCTGCATTTTACTACTATTCTTGCTCCCTTCTGTAGACTTAGTGGGTGGACCGATGTTGTTTTGGGCGGTACCCACTGAGGACTACTTGTTTTTACAGTAGTTCTCATGCCCTGTTGTTACTTCATCTTTTGCAGAGCCATCGTCTTCGGCTGCTGCTATTGCTGATCAGGATCGAGGCAAGGGCGTCGCGAGTTAGAGCCCTACCCGACGAGCCGAGCTAGAGGTGCCCTGCTGCAGGTAGTAGCTTTGTTGGAGTTCATGTACTTACCTATCTTTAACTCGCTAGTGCGAGTAGTTTTTGTATCTTGGATTTTGGGGTATGTATATGGAACTCAGTTTGGTTTTATTCTGTTTCTCCTAGCAGCTCTATACTACTGTTTGTAGTATTGTTTGATTTACAGGTACAGCTATCGCTTCGTATACAGGAAAAATTCCTTTATATACGGCGGATTTGTCGGCGCGCCCGAGGAACGTGTAATCCGGGGCGTGACAGATACAGTCAAAATTTATATCCGAATTCACATCCGTCGGGTTTCTATTTTTGATATCCGTGTCCGAATCCATATCCATTTAGCATCGGATATATCTGTTTCTTTCGGGTTCAGATTCGAATAAAAATTCGGATATCCATACCAATTAACATCCCTACTCGTACTCTTAAAATTTAGGGCCTCATTTATCAAGAATTTTAATTCTTTCTTCTATCATTGCTTGATGGATTTTATATTATGATGATTCCGAAAAATTAAAAAATTTAATTTATAAGTACTTCAAAAAAGCTTTGGAATGTACAAAATTAAACGCTCTCAAATATAGAGTAGAGCAGGCTCACCTAGGGATGTAATGTGGGCCGTGCCGGGCCGGCACGGCCCACATTTTACGGCGCCGAAACGGAGCCGGGCGGCAGCCGGGCACAGGCCCAGGCCCAAAATCGGCGGCCAGTGCCGTGCGGAGCCAAGATTGTTATGGACCCGGCAGCAGGGGCCGGCCCGGGACTGCACGGGCCTGGCCGGGCTATCGGGGCAGGCCCTTTTTTTATTTTATTTAATTTTATTTAACAAAATATTTAAATCTTTTTGAAATAAAAAATAATTAATATTAATATTTTCTAAAAAATAATATATAAGTAAAAAAATTAAATATATTTATAAAAATAATTAAAACTTATTTACAAATTTTTAAATAAATTATTTAAAATTTATTAAACTTTTTAGACAAAAAAAATTACCTCCCAACAGTCAATTTTGGATGTTGGAGGGGCTTTTAGTCAAGCCGCTACCAAGCTACAGTCCAAACTTCGCAAAGCATGTTGGGAAGTTGGTGCTGCAGGGCCTCGGAGAAACCCAACTCCCAAGGTTTGGGTTGCCCAACGTCCCAAAGGTTGGGGTTGCCAATGGGTGTGCAAGAGCCTGGCCCGGCTCGGGAGCTGCCTTTAGCAACGGGCCCGTGCGGGGCCGGGCTAGGTAACTCTCTAGGCGGCACGGCCTAGACCTGATGTTCGTGCGGGCCGTGCCGGGCCATCGAGGCGCGGGAAGCGAAGCCCAGCACGGGACCGATTTAACTTGTCGGGCCGGGCCGGCACTGGCATTGCTACAGTGCGCGTGCCGTGCTAGCGGCCACTCTGCGTGCCGGGCCGGGCGGCGCGGGCCAGCCTGCCGTTGACACCTTAAGGGGCTCAGCCAACTCATCACAATTATTAAACTAGTATAAATATAGATATCTCTTTTACGCGTGATCCACGATGTTCCTTTCAACTCGCGATAGTTATATCTGATTATTTATATTATCAAATATTGCTATCATAGAAGAAGCATCCAAAAGCGAAGAAAACGATGACTTATCTAAATATGAATATATCGTTTATCTTAACAGTTTTGGTTAGTATACTTCTTACAATTCTTGCAATTTTATTAAATTAAATAATAAATTTAGATTTGAAATAATAATTTCAGAACTTGGCTGAGATTTGATAGAATTCGAATTTGAACAGCTCGAGATATTTAGGAAAATAGCAGCTAGATAGTTTTTAGCGCATTTTATTATTTTCGTTAGTTTTAGGTTGAGAGCGAGTTAAACAATTAGGTAAATCTAGTTTTTTTTCTTTGGTAAGTTTTCATTCCAATTCCAACAATAGTTTAGATTAGGGATAATTGCTTATATATTCCTGAAAAGATTTCGACTTTTTGATTTACCCTTTTTACGTTCTAACCTATTTCAAATATACCTCTAGAGTTAAAATCGTTAATGATCTCTTTTATCTGTATCAAATTATTATTTTGCCCTTTCAAATATACGCTTCCGCCATCACCGATTTTTCTTATTTGCTTTTAAAGTCAAGAGCCAAAAAAGTATTTTGACTTTTGATCTTTTCAAATATACCCCTCTACTGTCACCAACATTTTTTATTTATCCTTAAATTAAGAGCAAAATTGATATTTTAATTTTTTTTAACTGTGATAAATATTTAACTCATATTTAACCCAAGTTAACTTAATAGGAGATAACTGCGGAAGTATTTTAGAAAGAAAAAAAAAAAAAGTAGAAATAAATCTTATATTTTCAAACGTATGAGGGTTATATAGATAATTATCCTTTTAGATTATTGGCCGAAATCACAGTCTTAATTTCTGGACGCAACAATCAATCGAGTCAATAAGTTTATAAAGTTGCAGAGAATCCAATCCGAATTGCTCATGCAGTAAGTAAAGATCAAAGCTAGTCTTTGGTAAACAATAATAAAATCAAAATTAAAAAAAATTAGATAATCAATTCAAAATAATACATAATTTAATAAATTTTATATGTTTTTACGAAATTTTTTATACGCTTGTTGCAGACGAGACAACAATGGCATGACGTGGTGTTGATAACTGCAATTAACAAATGCTGCAGCGGAAACAAAAGCATGTGAAATCACATTGTGCCAGTGTGAAATCACATTGGTCCTTAATTACATAATTTAGCATGTGATAATCGACCATTGACTCCGTGTCTCAGAGAGAAAAATTTAAAATACATCAGTTATATTACTAATGTGACATCTCCAATCAATAAGATTGTTCCCTGTTTAGATTCACATGTCCCATCATAGTTATTAGAAAATATTTTTATTTTACTTTTTTCTCAAATAAAAAAAAATGATTAACTGATTATAGAAAAATATTCCTGATACTATCGAGTTTGCTACCGTTAAATCTATTTTTTGATTATTTTCACCTGTTAGATTATACTATTCAACTCACCACCCACTCAATTTTAGAAGACCACTATCATTCTAACCGCACATTTTTTCATTCAACGGTGGAAAACTTGATAGTACCAAATGCCCTTGATAATATCAATAGTATAGTAGCATAATTATATTTATATATATACAGAGAGAGAGAGAGAGAGAGAGAGTTAGAAAGAGAGATGAGTTGGAATGTTATCAATAGCAAACGGCTCTGTTGCCATCTATTTGTTTTCGATGATAGAATTTTCAAATCGGCGATCGGTATCGTTGAACATAATTTATACCACTCGAAGTATCTAAAAGCTAAATTTCAAATCTTTTCGACATTGTTGACCTAATGATCAAAGGGTTTCAAATTTTATAATTTTAATAGTAGATATGAGGCGTTTTCTCCTTTAACAGTGTAGAGCTATCCAAATCAATTGAATATTTGTTAAAAAATTCTTTAAAGTATTTAAAACAAGATTTATACTTTCGATCTTGATTATAAAATTTCCATCATCACTTTTTAGAAGATATTTATTTTCAACCGTTCATTTTTACATTCACTTGATAAACAAGAGAACAATATCAGAAAAGTATGAAATTTAATTTCTAGATACTTCAAATGGTATAGATCATTCTTAACTGTACCGATTGTCGATTTGAAGGCTTTATCATCGAAAATAAATAAATGGCGACGGAACCCGTTTGCTACTGATAATTCTAGCTCAACAATATATAT
>NC_033631.1:919007-955879 GCF_001540865.1 Ananas comosus | reverse complement strand
GACATCTGGAGACTCCGTATCCCCCTTAAAGTGAAGGTCTTCTGTTGGCTCGTGCTCAAGAAAAAGATACCCACCATTGACAACCTGTTAAAAAGAGGATGGACCGGGAATACGAGCTGTGTGCTTTGCGGATCGGAGCCAGAAACGTTTGATCATCTCTTTACACAATGCGCGTTCTTCAGATTCCTCTTGGTTATGTCACTGGAGGAAGTGTATCCACAAGATTTGGGAGCTGACGTACACCGGATGTGGGATTTATGGAAAGGGCGGAGGGGCTCGGATAACGACCTAACCGGTATCATAGCTTGTTGGTGGGTGATTTGGGAGACTAGGAATGGTGTCATTTTTGCGAAGGCCCAGGCGGATCCGATTCGTGGTACTCATAAGATCAAACGCCTGTTAGCTCAGTGGAGTAGTACTGATCTGTAGATCGGTAGATCTGTAGTTAGAACTCGTAGACCGTATAGAGGCATCGGCTGTACTTTACTCACAACACCTGTTTCCCTGTCGTTTCCTTTTACTTTTCCTTTTCCTTTTTGTCTCCGTTTGCCTAGAGGCCTTGTTGCCTCACCCATGTAGCTTAATTCACCTCCCGAATGAATGAAGCGGGTAGCATGCTACCTNCGGAGTTAACCGGTTTAGCGATATGACAAACGAGGAGTATGCAAATACGTATGCTGTAGGAATTGCAGAGCAGGACATCCCAACAGATATAGAGACCGCTCTAGTGGAAGCCGAGTACGAAAACACGCCCTTGAGAGCCACCGTTGATAGGAGGACCCAAGGTGGTGTAACTTAAGAATTTTCACCTGTAGTATAATAAAATCTTTTGGTAAAAACATACTGAATTGACCAATATTAACTTATTAAGCATGCTAATTTTCTGTTACATTCAAAGATTTAAGTGCCGTGACACGGAGTCATACCAAAAACACGCCCTTGAGAGCCACTGTTGATTGGAGGACCGAAGGTGCTGTAACTGAAGTCAAGGACCAAGGAGACTGCGGTAAGAATTTTCACCTGTATATAATAAAATCTTTTGGTAAAAACATACTGAATTGACCAATATTAACTAATTAAGCATGCTAACTTTCTCTTACATTCAAAGATTTAAGTGCCGTGGCACGGGGTCATACCGAAAAGGAGTCATACCGAAAACTTACCGGCACAGTGCGTGCCGATGCGTGCCGGTCAAAAAAATTTGTATGTGCCGATACATAATAGCATGAAATATCTATTTTCTTTAGCAACAAAATATTCTAACTATTTATTATGTCTTTTTATCACATCTTTTGAAGTTTGTTGAGAAAATTATTTACTAATTTAAAAAATAAAGGATTTTGACCGATGCCATCAGCACGGAATCTGTATCGTGCCGGTATCTTGTTGGCACGGTGGATGGGGCCCGTGCCGATGGGCACTTAAAATCTTGCTTACATCTATAATATATTCTAATGAATGTGCATGTCACTTAATACAAAACCAGCCAGCTGCTGGGCATTCGCTGTGGTAGCAACAGTTGAGAGCATCTACAAGATCAAGAAAGGCGAACTAAAATCTCTATCTGTACAGCAAGTTCTCGATTGTTCTGACGGCGGTGACTGCTCAGGCGGTAGCCGATTAAAAGCTTTCCGTTATATTGTCGCAAATAAAGGCTTAACGACGGAGGCTAACTACCCTTACAAGGCGTTTAAAGGGGTGTGCGACAAAACCAAGGAATCCGATCATGCAGCTTACATTACCGGCTGCAGGTTGGTTACAAGAAACAACGAAGCTAAGCTTATGAAAGCAGTGAATGACCAACCAGTGTCGGTCGCAGTTAACGCCAGAACTTGGCAACATTACAAAGGTGGTATTTTTGATGAAGATTGTTCGCCCGATGTCACACACAGTGTCGTCATAGTTGGCTACGGTGAGGAATCGGGGAAAAAGTATTGGATAGTGAAGAACTCAGCCGGCCCTAAATGGGGCGAAAGTGGATACATACGAATAGCAAAAGATGTCGCTGCAAAAGAAGGATTATGTGGTATTGCCACAGCTCCTCTCTACCCGTATATCTGATTCATTTCCGCTTGTTGTTTCGGTTCTAGTGATATGAGTTTCAACAGTTACTTTCATTTGAAGATTGAAATAAAAAAGTACGATATCGGTATCGTTTAATAGAGTATGCTGCTTGTGCTAAATTTGCGGTTTGTTCATTAATATAGTAAAATGCAATGTGTTAAAAATCTGATCAAATAACGATCTGAAAATGTATGTCTGGTTTGTTTCTGCTTGTTGTTTCAGTTCTATTTATGTAATCTCTTTCAACAGTTACTTTTATTTGAAGCTTGGAATAAGAAAGTATGATATCAGTATTGTATACTAGAGAGCCCTGCTTATGTTGAATATGTGGTTTGTTCATTAATGTTTATCTAAACTATGTCTGATTAATATTTTTTTAAAAAAAATCTGGTCAAACAACGATCTGAAAATATTACTCGATTAAGAATCACTAATTCAACTAGGGAACATAACAGTGACGTCAACATTACGTCATGAATATTTAATTATTTTTTTGTTTATGTGGAAAATAGAAATTTTTGCTTATATACTCCGGGCTACTATTCAAAAATTTTAAATTTATCCTTCTGTACCCAAAATTATTAAAGTCAAAAAATTTAGTGAAATTATCAATGAATTCGAAAACATTTTCAATATTTGTTATCGAAAGTCTATTAATTCCACACACATAGAAAAAAAAAATCAGAATTTGAGGGGAGAATAGAGATGTAAAACGGAGCGTCCGGCTCGGTATGGCCCTTAGTCAGGCACAGCACGGGTACTGTAGAATCCGTGTCAGACCTATCCGACTGAAATGATGGGCTGTGTTGGGACAACCATTTTCAGCCCATTCGCTCGGCACGGCCCAGGTCCGATCATGTCGGGCTCGGATCGGACATAAGCGTCAGCCCGGCCCGACACAGCACGGCACGACCCGCATGGCCATGCCTTCCAAGCTCAAGATGGCTCAACACAGCTGAGCTCCCTTTCCATACAATAATGTCATTATTTTAAAAAATAATTTTAAACTTAAATTTTAATATAAATATTTTTTTTCAAATTTAAAAATATAAAATTTAAATTTTTAATTTTTGCCTGCATAATTTCTAAAAAATTTAGATTGTCTCATGTTGTTTAGCTCTTTATTAAACTTAACTTTTTTGTGATTAGACTCCTAATATAAAATGCATTGAGCAACATAAACGAAATTAATTAGTTTACAATAATGCATGAGTATAATATGCATATAAAATATAAGTAGTTGAATTAGTATATATTACTTGTATCTTAGTTGATTTTTTCCATGAGAAATTTTTGTAATTATGAGATAAATTCATTCTTGCACAAGCAATTTGTAATTAATTTAAAAAGATAATTGCCTATATACCCCTCATACGTTTGGAAATATCCGATTTATCTCTACTTTTTTTTCTTTCTAAAATACTCTTCATACGTTTCACCATTATTATAAAATACTCCCGCAGTTATCTCCTGTTAAGTTAATTAGAATAACTCAAACTAAAACAAATTAAAAGTAAAAGAAATTGCCTCTAAAAAAAAGAAAGCAAAGGTACGTAAAAGAATTTATATTAATTAAGATGGATTAATTATATATAGTTGAGGAGGTCTCGATCCATATAATTTTTCATTAAGTCAGATATTGAATAATATTCTGTAATTATATATTTGGGCCAGCCACCAAGGTAAAGACCAGGTTGAGTCAAGTTGTATTTGAAGTGGCGTCACTACAACAGAATTAGGTTATAACGACACATGTTTGAGATACTTTTGTATAAGTGTCACATTTATGCCAAAACTTAAAAAAATCCTACTAATGCCTAAATATAAATTCCAATCCAACTAAAAATAAAAGGGTACTCTACTCAACCCACTCCACTTAGCTTATTCGGCCCGATTACAAACAGAGAAGAAAAAAGAAAGAAAGAGAAAATAAAAATCGATTATCATTTTCCCTTCTCCCCTCACTCAATCGACTGAAATTCTAGACGAAGATCATTTCCTCTCGTCCTCCTCCGCCACCGCAGCCAACGAGGTAGAGTTCCGGCGGTTGCTAGATGCTTAAATAAATGTTGGTAAATTAGCAGCACTCTTTTAGATTATAGCAACACTCTTTAACTGTCACTATATATCTAGCGACCCTACATATAGCAACACTTTACAAAAGTGTCGGTAAATTTAGCCAGCAGCACTTTTTTGACCTATACGCTATAGACCGTTTTTGTTGTAGTGCGTACATAAAAATGATTAGACGAGTCATAATGGATATCGATGAGCGTTATATTTGTTCATTTTAAGCGAATTATTCTTCTGTAGTTTTAATTTGAGCACTCATGTCAACTATTTTTGGGTGTGCTTGTTTTTTCAATTTTCCACACTCCTCATTAATATAATCACAATTTAATTAAACTCTACAGGTCAACTTTTCATTAGTTAATTAATAGAAGTCCACTTAAACAAAATTTAGCCAGTGAGACAATCCAACTCAAGTAATTAAATATAAACTACTTGAGCTAAAAGGATAAGATAAAAAAACACAAAATCAAATTTGTCTGCGGAATTGTTTCAAACTTACCACCTTCTCAAGACTATTTAGAAATATATATTATGTTAAACAATGTGAAACAACCGTTATTTCTCAAAAAATTAAAATATATAATAAAGAATAATATTTTTAATATTTATATTCAATATATTATATATATATATATATATATATAACATCCCATTCCTACTATAATCAGGCAATCTCAACTCACCAGGGGATCCCAACTCACCAAGGGTGATCCAATATCATAAATTAGGTTACTAATCTTTACTACTTTTCTCAACTAGGTTTCCGATTTTTGAATCGTTTTTCCTGTAAAAGGATAGTTATCATAGGGTTGGTTTGAGAGAGAGAGAGAGAGAGAGATATATATATATAAACTACAATACAAACTTAAACATAAATTTTCAAATCTAAATTATATTATATAAAACTTTATAACTTTTTTCTTTATTAACAAAACCCAAGTTTAAGAGCCCAAGCCCAAGTCTAAGCCTAAAGCCTAAAAACCAGCCCAAGCCTAAACCTATACTTAAAAATTTTAGGCAAGCCAAGCCCAAGACCAAGCCTAAACCCAAAGCCTAAACCTCAGCCCAAGCCTAAGCCCAAGAATTTTTAGGCGGGGCTTAGGCTAGACAACTGCAGAGATCCATCCTCCCCCTTGAATCGTACGTACTTAATTAGATGTGAGCTTAAAAAATGACGAAGTAAGTTAGGGCTCTTTAATTCATAGGATGAGAGTACGAAAGGTGACTTTTTTTTTTCGCACATAANGGTTCCTTACCATTTGATCTGGAAAAATTAAAATCATCTAGGCATCTATATTCAATAATGAGTGAGATTGATTTACATATCACAGTATCATGATTCCGACGTATACATTAATCATATCAACTGTTACACCCATAACCTGCAATTCGTGAATTTGAAGTCGATGTTCGTGATCAATCTTGTAGAGTACAGAACAGTTGTTTGGAATATATATATATATATATATATATATATATATATATATATATATATATATATATATATAATCAAGATAAATTTGGGTTCGGGTCGGATTCGAGTGGGGTACAGTCAAAATTCATATCCGAATTCACATCCATCGGGTTTCTATTTTTGATATCCGTATCCGAATCCATATCCATTTAGCATCGGATATATCTGTTTCTTTCGGGTTCAGATTCGGATAAAATTTCGGATATCCATACCCATTAACGTCCCTACTCGTACTCTTAAAATTTAGGGCCTCATTTGTCAATTAATTTTAATTGTTTATTCTATCATTGCTTGATGGATTTTATATTATGATGATTCGGGAAAATTAAAAAATTCAATTTATAAGTACTTCAAAAAAGCTTTGGAATGTACAAATTAAACGCTCTCAAATGTAGAGTAGAGCAGGCCCACCTAACCTCTCACACTCACAATTATTAAACTAGTATAAATATAGATATCTCTCTTACGCATTATCCAGGATGTTTCTTTCGACTCGCGATAGTTATATCTGATTATTTATATTATCAAATATTGCTAGCACAAAAGAAGCATACAAAAGCGAAGAAAACGGTGACTTATCTAAATATGAATATATCGTTTATTTTAACAATTATGGTTAGTATATTTTTTATAATTTTTGTAATTTTATTAAATTAAACAACAATTTAGATTTTGGAGCTAAAATATTATTTACTGACTCAAATTACAAACTAAAAGGGTATTTGATATATAGAATACGAATTTGGACAGCTCGAGATATTTAGAAAAATAGTAGCTAGATAGTTTTTAGCATTTTATAATTTTCGATAGTTTTAGGTTGAGAGCGAGTTAAGCAGATAGGTAAATCTAGTTTTTTTTCTTTGGTAAGTTTTCATTCCGATTCCGGCAATAGTTTAGATTAGGGGCAATGGCTTATATATCCGTGAAAAGTTTCCGACTTTCTGATTTATCCTTCTTAGAAGACTAATATTGAAAATATCCTTTTTACGTTCTAACCTATTTCAAATATACCCATAGAGATAAAATCGTTAATGAACTCTGTTATCTGTATAAAATTATTATTTTGCCCTTTCAAATATACCATTCNCCCCTATAAAGTTTCCGACTTTCTGATTTAATATTGAAAAAAAATATCCTTTTTACGTTCTAACCTATTTCAAATATACTTCTAAAATTAAAATCGTTAATGAACTCTGTTATCTGTAAAAAATTATTATTTTGCCCTTTCAAATATATTCTTCCACCATCACCGACTTTTTTTATTTTCCCTTAAAGTCAGGGGCACAAAAAGTATTTTGATTTTTGATCTTTTCAAATATACCTCTCCACCGTCACCAACAATTCTTATTTATCCTTAAGTTAATAGCAAAATTGGTATTTTAATTTTTTTTAACTATGATAAATATTTAACTCATATTTAATCCAAGTTAACTTAACAGGAGATAATTGCGGGGATATTTTACAATAACGGTGGAACATATGAGGGGTATTTTAGAAAGAAAAAAAAAGGAATAAATCGAGTATTTTCAAACGTATGAGGGTATATAGATAATTATTCTTTTAGATTATTAGCCGAAATCACAGTCTTAATTTCTGGACGCAACAATCAATCGAGTCAATAAGTTTATAAAGTTGCAAAATTTGGTCCGATCCAAACATGCACCCAAACATAGCCTCCTTGAGGAGGTTGAGTCCCTGCGGAGAATCCAATCCGAATTGCTCATGAGGTAAGTAAATATCAAAGCTAGTCTTTGGTAAACAATAATAAAATCAAAATTTTAAAAAAATGAGATAATCGATTCAAAATAATACATAATTTAATAAATTTTATATGTTTTTACAAAATTTTTTATGCGCTTGTTGCAGACGAGACAACAATGGCATGACGTGGTGTTGATAACTGCAATTAACAAATGCTGCAGCGGAAACAAAAGCATGTGAAACCGCATTGTGCCAATGTGAAATCACATTGGTCCTTAATTACATGATTTAGCATGTGATAATCGACCATTGACTCCGTGTCTCTCGGAGAGAAAAATTTAAAACATATCAGTTATATTACTAATGTGATATCTCTAATCAATAAGATATATTGTTCCCTCTTTAGATTCACATGTTGCATCATAGTTATTAGAAAAGTATTTTTATTTTACTTTTTACTCAAATAAAAAAATGTGATTAACTGATTATAGAAAAATATTTTTGATACTATCGAGTTTTCTACCGTTAGATTTATTCTTTGATCATTTTCACCTGTTAGATTATGCTATTTAACTAACCACCTACTCAATTCTAGAAGATCATTATCATTCTAACCGCACATTCTTTCACTCAACGGTGGAAAACTTGATAGTACCAAATGCCTTGATAATATCAATAGTATATTAGCATAATTATATATATATAGAGAGAGAGAGAGAGAGAGAGAGAGAGAAAGAGAGAGAGATATGAGCTGGAATACGATCAATAGCAAATGGCTCTGTTGCCACCCATTTGTTTTCAATGATAGAACTTTCAAATCGACGATCAGCATCGTTGAACATGATCTATACCATTGAAGTATCTAGAAACCAAATTTCAAATCTTTTCGACATTGTTGACCTAATGATCAAAGAGTTTCAAATTTTGTAATTATAATAGTAAATATGAGGCGTTTTCTCCTTTAACGGTGTAAAACTATCCAAATCAATGGAATATTTGTTACAAAATTCTTTAAAGTATTTAAAACAAGATCTATACTCTCGATCTTGATTACAAAATTTCTATCATCACTTTTTAAAAAATATATATATATATATAGAGAGAGAGAGAGAGTTGGACTGGGCTACTATTAGTAGCAAAATCCATTGTTGCTACCAGTTTTTTAGCCTTTGGATCATATCTTTTCATTATTTCTAACCATTGGATTAAATACTACAACCGACTAATATCATCCTAACCCTACAATTTTTCATCCAAGGGTTAAAAACTTGATAGCAAAAAGATCATTTTACTATTAATAGTATTCCAGCCTAATTCTATATATATATATATATATGAGTGAGGCTACTATGCTATCGGAAGCACGAAGCCTTCCGTGCTTCCAGCTCGTTTTCGATGTTGCGACTTTCGAATCGTCGATCAGCTCCGTTAAACTTGATCTAGAGTATTTGGAGTACCTAGAAAATAAATTTTATTATTTTTTGATATCATTTGCCTAGTGACCAAATGGGCTCAAAATCAACAAATTTCAATGGCCGTTGTGAGCCGTTTGCAAGTTTAACGGTGTAGAAATATCCAAATCACGTGAAATTTTAATAGAAAATTCTTTATACTATATAAAACAAGATTAATATATTTGATTTAAAATTTTAATGTCATATTATTACATTTTGTAAGATTTTTATTTTCAGCCGTTGATTTTGAGCCCCTTCGTTCACTAGGCAAATGATATCGTAAAATCATAAAATTTATTTTCTAGATACTTCAAAAACTCTAGATCAAGTTTAACGAAGTCGATCGACGATTCGAAAGTCGCAACATCGAAAACGAGCTGGAAGCACGGAAGGCTCCGTGCTTCGGATAGCATAGTAGCCTCACTNTAAAATTGAGCTAGAATATCACCCATAATACTACTAGGTTTTTAGCCATTGGATCTACTCCTTGATTACTAATAGTCCATGGATTAAACACTATTCCAGCTACCATCACCAACCACCATCATCTCAACCTCACATCTCTCCATCCAATGGCTAAAAACTCAAAAGCACCACCGTAATAGTATTTTTGAGAATATTCTAGCTCAACTATATATATATATATATATATATATATATATATATATATATAATTTGGGAAAAACCAAAAGAGGGGCACACGGTAATCCTATGACTAACATCACACAATATTGAAAGTCGACTTAATTTGTATAACCTAGTCGTACCTACTCATTGTGGAGTACAAATTAAAATATGATTTTCCACAGAGGAGGATATATACGATGACATTGCCTTCCCCCTCACATTGTCTTCGCCAAATCTCTATATATACGAGCCTAATCTTAAGAGTTTAACCTCACAAACGCAAGCTCCAACTTCTAAGTATAGTATACATTGTAGCTATGGCTTTCACATTCCAATCTTTGCTTAATTATCGGCTCATCTCTTGTCTTGTTGTGTTTCTCTTTGTTGTTCAGCTCTTGGAACACTAGAATGGACGGGCCGACGATGACGATGTTCGAAGATTGGATGTCCGAACACGGTCGAACGTACGCGAATGCGAAGGAGAAGCAGCAACGGTACGAGATCTTTAAGAACAACGTGAAGTACATTGAAGAATTCAACAAAGTCGGCGGGCGCTCGTACACCCTCGGAGTTAACCGGTTTAGCGATATGACAAACGAGGAGTATGCAAATACGTACGTTGTAGGAACTGCAGAGCAGGACATCCCAACAGATATAGAGACCGTTCTAGTGGAAGCCGAGTACGAAAACACCCGCTTGAGAGCCACCGTTGATTGGAGGACCCAAGGTGCTGTAACTTAAGAATTTTCACCTGTAGTATAATAAAATCTTTTGGTAAAAATATACTGAATTGACCAATATTAACTAATTAAGCATGCTAACTTTCTCTTACATTCAAAGATTTAAGTGTTGTGACACGGGGTCATACCAAAAACATGGCCTTGAGAGCCACCGTTGATTGGAGGACCGAAGGTGCCGTAACTGAAGTCAAGGACCAAGGAGACTGCGGTAAGAATTTTCACCTGTAGTATAATAAAATCTTTTGGTAAAAACATACTGAATCGACCAATATTAACTAATTAAGTATGTTAACTTTCTCTTACATTCAAAGATTTAAGTGTCGTGGCACGGAGTCATACTGAAAACTTACCAACACGGTGCGTGCCGAGACGTGTTGATGCGTGCCGGTCAAAAAAATTCTTATGTGCCGACACATAATAGCATGAAATATTTATTTTCTTTAGCAACAAAATATTCTAACTATTTATTATGTCTTTTTATCACATCTTTTGAACTTTGTTGAAAAAATTATTTACTAATTTAAAAAATAGAGGGTTTTAAGCTGTGCCATCGGCACGGAGTCTGTATTGTGCCGGTATCTTGTTAGAACGGTACGGCACGGGGATGCAGCCGTGCCGACGAACACTTAAAACCTTACTTACATCTATGATATATTCTAATGAATGTGTCACTTAATACAAAACTAGCTTGCTGCTGGGCATTCGCTGTGGTAGCGACAGTTGAGAGCATCTACAAGATCAAGAAAGGCGAACTAAAATCTCTTTCAGTACAGCAAGTTCTCGATTGTTCCAACGGTGGTGACTGCTCGGGCGGTAGCCGATTAAAAGCTTTCCTTTATATCATCGCAAATAAAGGCTTGACGACCGAGGCTAACTACCCTTACAAGGCATCTAAAGGGGTGTGTGACAAAACCAAGGAATCAGATCATGCAGCTTACATTACTGGCTACAGGTTGGTTACGAGAAACAACGAAGCTGAGCTTATGAAAGCTGTGAATGACCAACCGGTGACGGTCGCAGTTAACGCCACAACTTGGCAACATTACAAAGGTGGTATTTTTGATGAAGATTGTTCGCCCGATGTCACTCACACTGTCGCCGTAGTTGGCTACGGTGAGGAATCGGGGAAAAAGTATTGGATACTGAAGAACTCAGCCGGCCCCAAATGGGGCGAAAGTGGATACATGCGAATAGCAAAAGATGTCGCTGCAAAAGAAGGATTATGTGGTATTGCCACAGCTCCTCTCTACCCATATATCTGATTCATTTCCGCTTGTTGTTTCGGTTCTACTTAGTTTCGACCGTTACTTTTTTTGAAGCTGGAAATAAAGAAGTACGATATCAGTATCGTATAATAGAGCGTCCTACTTGTGTTGAATCTGTGGTTTGTTCATTAATGTAGTAAAACGCAATGTTTTAAAATGTTGGTCAAATAACGATCTAAAAATGTAAGTTTGATTCGTTTCCGCTTGTTGTTTCAGTTCAATTTATGTGAGTTTCAAAAGTTACTTTATTTGAAGCTTGAAACAAGAAAGTCGGATATCAGTATATATATATATAGTACAATAGAGTGTTCTGCTTATGTTGAATTTGTGATTTGTTCATTGATGTAGTAAAAAAGTAATCTATTTAAAAAAAAATCTGGCCAAACAACAATCTGGAAAATATTACTGTATTAAGAATCACTAGTTCAACCAGGGGACTTAACAGTGATGTTGACGTTACGTCAGGAATATTTAATTATTTTTCTATTTTATTTATGTAGAAAATAGGAGTTTCTGCTTATATACTCCTGGCTATTATTCAAAAATTTTAAATTTATCCTTCAGTACCCAAAATTATTAAAGTCATATAATTTAGTAAAATTATCATTAAATTCGAAAACTCTTTCAATATTTTTCAATGAAAGTCTATTAATTCCACACACAGAAAAATAAAAAAAAATTAGAATTTGAGGGAGTAAGGGATGTAAAATCGGGACGTCCGGCTCGGTACAGCTCTAGGTCGTCACTAGGCACGGCACGGGTACTGTAGAATCCGTGTCAGACCTATCCGATCCGAAATGCTGGGCCGTGTTGGGCCAACCATTTTTAGCCTATCGGCCCGGCACGGCCCAAGACCGATCATGTCGGGCTCGGACCGGGCCTAGGCATCGGCCCGGCCCGGCCCAGCATGGCACGACCCCGCATGGCCATGCCCGCCAAGCTCAACGCAGCTCAACACAGCTGAGCTCCCTTTCCATACAATAATTTAATTATTTTAAAAAATAATTTTAAACTTCAAATTTTAATAGAAATATTTTTCAAATTTATAAAATATTATTCAAATATTATTTAAATTTTAAATTTTAAATTTTTGTCCGCATAATTTCTAAAAAATTTAGATTGCCCCATGTGGTTTACCTCATTTTTATTTGTGATTAGACTCGTAGCTAGTATAAAATGGTTTGAGCAACATAAACGAAATGAATTAGTTTACAATGCATGAGTATAATATGCATATATATAAAATATAAGTAGTTGAATTAGTATTACTTGTATCTTAGTTGATTTTTTCCATGAGAAATTTTTGTAATTGTGAGATATATGCATTCATGCACAAGCAATTCGCGATTAATTTAAATTCTTAGTATCTTTTTCATTACGTCTTCGAATCTTAGCCACAAGTTTAACTTATCATATTTTTATAATTTTTACATCTATAAATTATTAGGATTCATATTATTTGTATAATTAGATGATTCTTAATTACATAAATCAGTTCTCTAGGCTATGAAAATTATATATGAGAGATATCCAATGAATATAATTGCAATAGTGTAAATTTTAGATTAGTATGAAACTTACAAATATTTTTATCTAAGAATAAGCTTTTTCCAATCATCATTTGCTTCTCAACTATAACAATAAATCTAATATTTATATAAGATTTTAAATTGCCTTCTATATTGAAAGAGTGTTCTTAATCAATCATAACTTGGTAGTATGAAAAATCATGTGGATAATTAAATTAAAGAAAAAAAAATATTTCTAGAAGGTGCAAAAGAAAATAAAGTTGCTGATGAGCTAGCTATTACGGCATATTTAGTTCATGTTTGGAATAAAAATAAAAAATAAAATTGAATTGTATTTGAATGGAAAATAGAACAGTGAATCATTCAAAAATATTTGAGTGGGTGTTGTGTGGCAATACAGCAGGCTGGTATTGATACTAATTTTTATTATCAAAAAAATTATGAATAAAATGGGTTGGATATTTATTAAATTATGAATATTTTGAGCAATCCACAGGTACCTACGGGTAGGCACATATATAATTTCTTTAAAAAAATTTTAAAATAAAAATAGTGCATGAATACCCATTTTATTTTACCCATTCCTAGAACCCTAATTCTAATTTCTCTTAATAATATTATTTTTTATTATCGGTTGTATGTGTTGATATCTTAATTCTAACTTCTCTTAAAAGTTAAATTTGAATCTTTCGTTATCCCCGTTTGGCAGAATAGCAGAATAAAATATTCCGATAAAACATCATCCCATTTAGCAGAATAGAGGGAATAACTTTCGTTATCCCCGTTTATACCCCGAACCAAATGGGGCCTTAGAATATAACAGTACAGTTTTTAGTTAGATTTTAATAGCTCACCATACTCAATGTCTAAGTCTAATCAAAACCTAAACTGCCGGCTACTAGCTCTACATTAACAAGTCCCCACATGCAGTGCCATTGTTATAATCTTTTTTTCTTTTTTCATTTAATAAGTGATAGGTGATGGATATTGAGCCTTTAAATTTAATTTGTTCATACATCCTTCACTACACTCACATGTAAGGTCCGCGAATGTAAATGAATGCACTAGAGCATAGATCCATCTTAGAATAGAATCTTTAATTAATTGTTGCACCAATTTAGAATTACTTTGAAAATTATTATGCAAATCAGATAAGACATTAGTGTACCTCTTAGCTGTAAAAATTGTGATCATAACTCTTCATTTTAGTTAATGTTGCATTAACACGTAAAGAATATCATGCATGAGAGATGTTGCACATCTTCCCAATCCATGGATAAATATACTTCTCATATATACCATTTTGAGCTTTCCATTGAGAGGCCTAACTTAATACATTACTTGAACCAACTCTTAACTCCCCCCTCTATAAATACTCAAACTCAACATCTCTCCCTCCTCATCAACCTTTTCTATATATTTTGTAGTACAACATTATGAAGCTAATCCTCATCTTAGCATTACTTTTTATCGTTTTAGCCACCGCTCTTTGCAACGATGACAACAACAAGTTTAAAGACGAGCCACACCAAACAAACAGATCTCCATTAATTGCGAATGATCTTACTCGCAATCAAAATTCGTCAATAAAATCTATGAATCTGCGAGGTCCACTATCATGCAATGTCTTTCCCAGAGTGTGTCGTGGGCCGAGCAGTCCTGGCCCGGACTGCTGCTCGGGGCGGTGCGTAAATGTGGATACCAACTTGCTGAACTGCGGGCAGTGCGGTCGGAGATGCAGTTACGGAGAGACTTGCTGCGGCGGTCGCTGTCTGAATGTAATGTCTGATCCCTTGAACTGTGGATGTTGCAAGAACAAGTGCAAGCAGGGGGGCTCATGCAGATTTGGGATGTGTAGCTATGCTTAGATTTGCTTTGGGTTCTTGCAAAATATAGGGTAAATTGCGCATTTGGCCCTTCAAACTATGGGGCGGGGGTGACATTTTGGTCCTTAAACTTTAGTTTGTTATAATTTTGGCTCAAACTATCAGAAATGACGCAATTAAGTCCTATAACCTAGTTAATTTAGTTGATTAAATATTGACAAACAATTGATATATATATAAGTGATGTTATAATATTGTGATTGATTGTACTCTAATAATTACAATATTACATAAATTTTTTATATCATAGATCCGTCAATATTTAATTAGTTAACTAAATTAGGTTGTGAGACTAAATTGTAATAATTTTAAAAATTCGAGTCAGAAATTATATAATAAATTAAAATTTGAGAATCAAAGTGTCGCGTGCCTCGTAGTTTGAGAATAAACATGCAATTTACCCTAAAATGTATGATTACTAATGATAAATAATGATTTTAAAAATAAACACCCCTGGCCCATCAGCCACAAAAGAGGTTCATCTACCCAGAACTGCAATAAGAAATAATTGAGTTTTTCTCAATTGTATTAGCAGTACATAAAAACTTTCCTTAGTTTTATCCTATTTGTTTGCATGTAATTCATTTTCAAGTTAAAAAAAATTAACTCAAATTCGGATAAAAATTATGTTTTACTGTTGTTAATTTGTGATAAAAAACGAATAACTTTGGAGTTATAGCTTTTTTGGAAATTTTTTTACCAAAAATTTCCACACTAGCACATGAAATGAAGAAAAAAAGATACAATATGTAGTTAATTTTTTATTATTTTTTCTGTTTCTCTCTCCCCTAATTGGCTTTGTTACTATTCAAGGTGAAGCCAATTATGCTGTTTCGGAAAACTAGAGTTACGAGCATTTGTAATTTATAGCGCAACGTACCAAATAACAGAAGTATATTTTATTTTATTTTTTTTTGAGAGATCGGTAGCACGCTACCCGTTTCGTTTATTTCATTTAAAAATAAATTTAGCTAGAAATATGAATCAACTAGAATTCGAACTTGAGACTCAGGTACCAATCACCAAACTTTTTGCCACTTGCTGTAGGAACGGTTGGTAATTAGTAGTCCCTAAACTTCAAATCATATTTCATTTTGATCATCAAACTTTTAATTTCAATGTTTCCTACCCTAGCTGAACCTTCAACAAAATTTTGATTTAGTCCCTATACCTTCAATATAATTATTTCATGTTGATACTGTTTCAAAGTAAAAATTATTGCATGCACCTAATTCATCTGCATATTCATACACCATAAATTTTAGTTTTAAGGGGCCAACTTGAAAATTTTCTTTTACAATCTTGTTGTGAGATCCCTGGTGTTTGACTGTGGAGGCTTGTCGACAGCTCTGGAGAGTGTCGGGACAAGTCCGAGTCGCGTTGGCGTCAAATAGGCGCAAAACGGACTCCGTGCAACNTTTTGGATCTGAACTATGTATATGAAACTTTGTTTTCTCTAGCAGCTCTCTACTACTGTTCGTAGTAGTGTTTGATTTACAGGTACAGCTATCGCTTCGTATACAGGAAAAATTTCTTTGTATACGGCGGATTTGTCGGCGTGCCCGGGGAATGTTTAACCCGGGGCGTGACACTTGTGCTCCAAATTTTTCGTTTGGACCCCTCAGTCTTCGGCCCATTCCCTTCACCACCTCTAGCCCTACTCCTCTCTTTGAGCACATTGTCGACGCTTTTGCTTATTATCTGAGATCAAATTTTTTTCTATTAAATTTAAATAGAAAAACATTAAATATCATCTCTGTGGTTTCGTATTTTCTCACTTTAGTACTCTGTGGTTTAAAGTGTATCAATTTCGTATCCTATGGTTTTATTTTTTTTCTTTTTGTTATCCCCTATACTAAATTTCTTTCATTAAATCAATGACAAAGTTAAAACTAAAGGGCACTAAAGTGAATATTCGATAAATTATAGGTGAAATTAATATCTGAAATTTTTTATATATAATTTAACGAAAAGTTAACGGAGGGGCTGACGAAAAGAGAAAAATAAAACCACAGGATACCAAATTGATACACTTTAAATCATAGGATAGTAAAGTGAGAAAATACAATACCACATAAGTAATATTTAAAATTTACCCAATTTAAATTATGATTTTCTAAATTTTAAATTCTGGCTTCGCCGCATTCGCATTCCTAGGACTGCCCGCCCCCACTTTCTCCCGCGCTTCCTGCCGTCCGCGTTAATTCCTCCAGTCAACGGCCGGCTTCCACTTCGTATCCCTCACTCCAATCCCAAACACATTCCTTAATTTATTTTTTTTCAAAAAAAAACCCATAAAAATAAATAAGAAAACAAAACAAAATACATTACTATAAATACACCCTCTACGTACCAACCCCTCTCCACCACCACCACAACAACAACTACTACTCCTCCCTCTCCATTAATCCTCTCGCTGAGCTTCAAAACTATATATAATTAAACTTTAGTAATTCTTGAGAGATATTGGAATATGAGTTCAATGAGAGCGTACGCGCTGTTCATCATCGCGGTTGCGTTCATGTCGGGGTTCACACAGCTCGCGCATGGCCACGCAGAGGCTGCGGCGGCGGCGGCGCTACCAAAACATTGGATCAACGGCAACGCGATCGATCAAGGGATTGCTTATGTTCTCATGCTTGTTGCTCTCCTCGTCACCTACTTCGTTCATTAGTATTGTTAATATCACTACTTGGACGTGAGATTCATGCATGCACGTATATATAGGTTGTGCATTGCTTGTTCTTTTTTATTTTTTTTACTATTTTAGTCAATGAATTGAGCAGATAATTCATCCATCTCCTTCATTCTCTATCCAAACGAATTTGTTGTATCAATGATTCAATAAATATGTACACAGTTGATGTAAATTAAGTTTGATTAATAAACATGTTGGTTATACTGTAAGCTATTAAATAATTTGTTTTCACTCCCTTTTAGGCAAAGTATTGGATGGTTGATTCATTCATCTTCTTCTCTTTGCACTCCAACCAATGCAATTTGTTTTTATTTTTTAAAAAAATAAATAATAAGTTATGTGCTTTATTCATTGAGAAAATAAACTTAGCTGCGTTAGTGAAGACAATCTAGTCCACTAGAAAAAAAAAAAAAAAAAAAAAAAAAAAAAAAAAANATTTTTTAAAAAAATAAATAATAAGTTATGTGCTTTATTCATTGAGAAAATAAACTTAGCTGCGTTAGTGAAGACAATCTAGTCCACTAGAAAAAGACAAAAAAAAAAACAAAAGTCAGAAAAAAAAAAATTTGCCTCAAGAGGCTTAGTGGCGGTGCACCTCCCACGAAATCAAAGATGAGGAATACTCTCTCGGACAAGAGTTGGGCTTGTACTTCTATCTCTGAATATCACATAGCCCTTCTTGTTCCCAATCACCCACCACATAGATGATAGTAGCGTAAGGCCTCTTAGCCTCTAGTTGTAATTATATCTAAGTGTGAACTTCTCCACAACCAACTCATACTAGACTGACTGAACTGATAGCCTGCTGGTGGGTCATCTGGAATGTCAGAAATTGTGTGACTTTTAGCAAGACTAATGCGGACCCTCTGTCAGCGGTCAATAAGATCAGATACTTGATGTCTTATGGGAGGAAATCCTCCCGATTAAGTAGCTAAGTAGTTACTTCCTAATCTAAACAATAAACTCTAAACCTGTCCCTGTGGAAATGATGTTTTTTTTTTTTCAACCGAGGTTTATTACGTCACCCCTAAAGTCTAGTTCATTCTTCTAATAAATGAAGCAAATAATATGCTACCTTTTCCTCAAAAAAAAAAAAAATGTGAGCTTCTCCGCTCATATTCCTCTAACGCCCTCTATGAGATGAGTGCTAAGGGGTGGTTCATCGGAGCAAACGATTAGGTGTCAAAAGTGAAGCCTAAAGGGACCAGCATCTTATGTATGTATCAATAAAATATGAGGTTGGGCCGAGTTACTTTGGAAATGACAAGAGGCCTGGCTAGCCTAAGTCATGTTCGAAGTGACAAGAGGCCAAGTAAGATCAAGTCACAATCGAGACCTATGGACGTTGTGTTTGCGTGTCTTAATTGAATTCGTTGTATCCTTCTAATATGTCACACCCCCGGGTTCCAACTTCATCCAGGCTCACCAACAAATTCTCTGCATACATAAGAAGCCTTGACGAATCAACTAGAAGTACCTATAAACAGTACGAGAACAATTATTAGAGAGTAACAAAGCTATAATTTCTATTTCACTTTGTTTGTGACGTCAATTTCACGTCCAAACATTTCTAACTCATCCTAACATTCATGAGAAATGTCGACGAGCCGTCGAAACTGTAATCGTTTCGGTAGTTAAATTTCTTGGAACACTACATAATAGGTCGAGTTTTTAGAATTAATGGTTAGCACAAACAATCCCACTAGTGGTACCTATTAGAGTCATAGGTCAAGGAGTTGATTTTCGCATGCTTTGAAGGACTAGCATCTTGCCTTGTTGGACGAGACTAAGTTAGCTTGTTATAAGGCCGGATTGGGCCGAACTATATTCAAAGTGACGGAAGGCTGAGTTGGCGCCAACGATCATACAAAAAGTATATGCAATTAAACAAAAGGTAATCACAAGTTTCAAGATTATTGGCACTGCTTTTTGAGCCAATTAACCACACTTTTGAAGATTGACTAAAGTAACAATTCTATTTCTCAGTAGTAGCCATATACAGACTTTCATTTTTACCATTCCAGCATATTTCGATCTCCAGATTTGTGAGGTTAAGGGATCTCCCAGTCCTCCATCCGTAATAAAATTATACAAAGATTTAACTGTAGCATTGGTTGGCCGTCGTCCACTATTCTTATTAGCTTTTTTATATACTAAAACTAAAAAGAGTGTTAGATGTGACTCGAAATTGATAATCGACTTCAGTTCGGAATTTCGACTCGTCGATAGTTTCGTAGTGCGACCAATTTGAAAAATCAAATTGTGAAGGAAAAATGAATGTCTGTGGTGGATAGCGGTGTCGGCCCGAGCCCGTTAAGAGTTTCCTTTTCGGTACGGATCGGATCCGAAACCGTTAAGAGTTTCCTTTTCATTTTTACCCTAGAGGCGACAGATCGTGGTTGGTTGTACTCGAACATTGTATTTCGATAGTGAAGTTTTCTCCTTCCTCGTCTTTGGTTTTTTCCTACAAAGGATTTTCCACGTAAATTTGTGTGTTTCTTTTATTTCTGTTTGTACTTTGTTTATTTTGTGTTCGTCATTTTTCGTTTCAATTTATACGTTTGTCGTAACAAAAAGCTTTCTGAATCTTAGGATAGATACAGGAGGGGCAAGATTTAGATCTCTATATATACAAGTTCACAGGTAGTATTTTCCTAATTAAGATCGATATAAAAGAGGCGTGTGTGTTGTTTTCAAATGTGCGTATCATAATAAAATGATGTTGGACAGAATATTTTCTCTATGGGAAATAAGATTCAAGTATAAAACTCTCCCTCGACTTTACCTTTTGTCTCAATTTACCCCCTAAATAGAGAAAAATTTAAATGATGTCAACGCTATACTTTAGCCTTGTATCAAATAGACTTAATAATTTGGAGATTCTGTTAACTTTTGATGGCAGTGTTAATAGCAAGGACACGAGGTCCCAACTTCGTATCCGAGTTGCATGATTCATATTTTCAGCTAAATTTATTTCTAAAATAAAATAAACGAAGTAGGTAGCGTGCTACCTATCTCTCAAAAAAAAAAAAAAAAATTAGACCCACGAGAAAAGCTGCAAGGTTCTTATAATTACACCTAAAAAACATGGTATAGCAGGTGTTCATGGCATCCAACGGCCGGATTGTAAGTAGCCGAGAGGATTGCAGGTTTATCTACGGCTCATATTTGTTAAATAATATGAAATAATTATTATTTAGGGATAATTACCTATATACCTCTTAAAACTTCGAAAATGTCTCATTTATCCCTTTTTTTTTTCTTTCCAATATCATATGTTCCTCCGTTATTTCAAAGTATTCCTGCAGTTACTACCCGTTAAGTTAACTTAGGTTAAACGTGAGTTAAATATCTACCACAGTTTAAAAAAAATAAAATACCATTTTTACCCTTAACTTAAGGACAAATAAGAAACGTTGGTGATGGTAGAAGAGTATATTTGAAAAGATCAAAAAGCAAAATACTTTTTGTGCCCCTAACTTAAGGGCAAATATATAAGAAAAGTCGGTGATGGTAGAAGGGTATATTTGAAATGGTAAAATAGTAATTTCACAGAAATGACGGAGTTCATTAACAGATTTTAACTCTAGGGTATATTAGAAATAGATTGGAACGCAAAAAGGGTATTTTCAATATTAACCTTCTAAGAAAGGTAAATCAAAAAGTCGAAAACTTTCCAGGAGTATATAAGCAATTGCCCCTATTATTTATTACTAAAAGTTTAACATGATAGAGAACGATGTTAAATACTTTTAAATTTAATAATATTCACCCCACGTATAAAACACTGATCATGAGATCCAACGGCAAGGAACCTTCTTTTTGTTTTCCTCTCCCTTTTGACCCCTCATTTGACCGTTACTTTGAAACCCTAATTTTTTCCGCCATCCGCGTTCTCCGGGTCAACGGCCGGCTTCCAAATTCGTATCCCTCACTCCATTCCCAAAGCACCCTTCCTCTCACACACACACACACACACACACACACACACACACACACACACACACACACACACACACACACACAAAAACTATAAATACACCCCTACATACCAAACCCTCTGGACCACAACAACAACTGCTACTCCCACCACACACACACCGAGCTAGCTACAAACATTATAAGCCTTAGTAATTCTTGAGAGATATTGGAATATGAGTTCGATGAGAGCGTACGCGCTGTTCATCATCGCGGTTGCGTTCATGTCGGGGTTCACGCAATTCGTGCACGGCCACGCGGAAGCNGCCTTAGTAATTCTTGAGAGATATTGGAATATGAGTTCGATGAGAGCGTACGCGCTGTTCATCATCGCGGTTGCGTTCATGTCGGGGTTCACGCAGCTCGCGCACGGCCACGAGGAGGCTGCGGCGGCAGCGGTGGTACAAAAACATCGGATCGACGGCAACGCGATCGATCAAGGGATTGCTTATGTTCTCATGCTTGTTGCTCTCCTCGTCACCTACTTCGTTCATTAGCATTATTAATGTCACTACTTCGACGTGAGATTCATGAATGCACGTATATATAGCTTGTGTATTGCTTGTTCTTCTTTTCTTTTCTTTTCTTTTTTCCTTTTTTAGTCAATAAATTGAACAGTTAATTCATTTGTCACCTTCATTCTCCATCCAAACGAATTTGTTGTATCAAATGATTCAATAAATATGTATACAGTTGATGTAAAGTTCGATTAATTATAAACATGTTGGCTATGCTGTAAACAACTTTACAATGTATTGGATGATTGATTCATTCTTCTTCTTCATTTTGCACCCTAACTAATGCAATTTGTTTTCTTTTAAGAAAAAAGATAGATAATAAATTATCTGTTTTATTCGTTAGAGAAAATAAACTTAGCAGATAGAGACAAGTTAAAGCTCCGGAAAAAAAAAAAAAAAAAAAAAAAAAAAAAAAAAAAGATTGCCCCAAGAAGAGGCATAGGGGCAGTGCGCCTCCTCGAAATCAAAAGATGACGAATACTCTGTAGGACAAGTATCGGGCTGATAGCCTGATACTTCTATCTCTAAATATCACATTGCCCCTCTCGTTCCAAATCGCCTCTACTACAAATTTATGATTTAGCGGCATTTACTCCGCAGCATTTATTTAAATAACGCTAATTAATATATTTAACGGTATTACTTGATAAATGCCGCTAAATTAAATAATTTAGCAGCAATTTACTATTAATATTGCAAAATAGAATAAATTAGCAGCATAAATTAGTAAATGCCGCCAAAGTTTCCGGCATTTTATAAAAAATGACACAAAATGTAATAAAGTAGCAACACTTATTGCTAAATCCCGCAATATTTTTGCTCCGTAATATTTATTTAAATCATGTCAATTAATATATTTAGCAGCATTACATGATAATTGCCGCTAGATTTAATTATTTAGCTATTAATGTTGCAAAATAAGATAAATTAGCAGCATAAATTAGTGAATGCTGCTAAATATAATAAACTAGCAGCACTTGTTACTAAATATCATTACTAATTAATATATAATTATTAATATATTACTTTTTTATTTAGAATTAAAAATTTTAAAATTAAAGTTTAAAATTCGAAACATATAATTTTTAAAATTTAAAATTTAAAATTTATTTTAAATTTCAAATTTCAAATTTAAAACTCTTAATTTTGAAACTTAAAATTTCATATTTCAAAATTAAAAATTTAAATTTAGTATTTAAATTTTAAAATTAAAATTTTAAAATTTTAAAATAGAAGACTTAAAATATAAAAAATTAAAATATACATAACTAATAGTCGCTAGCGCAAGTGGCAAAGGGCTTGGTTGTTGGTACTCGAGGTCTCAAGTTCGAAACCTAGTTGATTCACATTTCCAGCAAAGTTTAAGACAAAAAGAAATAATTAAGCGGGTAGCATCTCAAAAAAATTAAATATAAAATAAAATTACAAATTTAAAATTTTAATGTCTAAAATCAGATATTTGTATTAACGGCATATTATTTATGTGCCGCTAATAAACAATTTAAAACTTGTATTTAATCTCTTTTAGCGGCATATTCCTAATGACACTAATTGATTTATATTGGCGGCATTTATAATTAATGCTGCTAATACTTTTAGCAACATTGGCATATGCAGCATTTGGTGTCATATGCTGCTAAAACTTTTAGCAGCATTTGTTGATCATTTAGCAGCAAAAATAAATGCCGCTAATGACTAATTTTCTAGTAGTGCGCCCACCACGTACGTAGCAGAGAGTAGAGTAAGGTCTCTTATCCTCTAGTTGTTATCTCTAAGTCTAAGAAGCTCCGCCTGTTGAAACTTTATTAGAAACTAAATCGTACCTTCTGTCATGATTTCGATTTTTGTACCCGATTTGTAGGTGTAATTTTTGCTCGTGGTTCGTTCTCGTTCGCAATCTGCAAGAAAACGGAACGTTTCGAGTCTAATTCTCTTATTCCCGAAGATGAAGCCGTCACAGAAAATTGAGTTAGGATTAGACCGACCGTGACTCCCATATATTATATTTATATACAACTTAATGTAAGGATGTTAAATCACGTCCGTCCATCAAGGACGTATCGAAATACACCCTAACCGTTCGATCTACCGTATCTTTATAGATCGACTTGAATAAACCGATTGTATCTTTATAGATCGTTTTGAATAAATCACGTGGGCCACATCCAACACCACCCGCATTTCTCTAACATCCTCTATGAGATATATATATGACTGCTAAGGGGCGTTTCATTTGAGTAGGCCATTATGTGTCGAAACTCGAAAGCGAAGCCAAAAGAGACGTGCGAGCATCATGCTTACTGGTAAAGGATTAGGTTGAGCTGAGCCGAGTTACGTAGAAAATGTTGTCTACGTGATTGTGTAGCATTGGTTGGCCATCCTCCACCAATCTTATTAACTATTTTTTTTATATACTAAAACTAAAATGAGTTTTGTGAATCGATCTTAGGATGGATGCGAAAGGTGTAAGATTTAGATCTATTTATAGGTTAATAAGTAGCATTTTTCTAAGATATAAAAGAGGCATGTGTGCTGTTTTTAAATAATGTATCACAATAAAATAGAGTTGGACAGAATATTTTCTCTATCATAAAAAAAAAATTAATTATAAAACACTCCCGGCACTTTACCACTTCTCTCAAATAACCCCCTAAATAATATAATCTTATTATATATATATATATATATATTATATATATATATATATAAGTGAGGCTACTATGCTCTCGAAAGTACGAGCCTTCCGTGCTTCCAGCTCGTTTTCGATGTATGCGACTTTCGAATCGTCGATCAGCTCCGTTAAATTGATCTAGAGTATTTAGAGTACCTAGAAAATAAATTTTATTATTTTTCGATATCATTTGCCTAGTGATCGAATCGGCTCAAAATCAACAAATTTCAATGGCCGTAGTGAGCCGTTTGCAAGTTTAACGGTGTACAAATATCCAAATCACGTTGAAATTTTGATAGAAAATTCTTTATACTATTATAAAATAAGATCAATACTTTGATTTAAATTTTAAATGTTAATATATAACATATTTGTAAGATTTTTATTTTCAGCCGTTGATTTTGAGCCCCTTCGTTCACTAGGCAAATGATATCGTAAAATCATAAAATTTATTTTCTATGTACTTCAAATACTCTAGATCAAGTTTAACGGAGCCGATCGACGATTCGAAAGTCGCAATATCGAAAACGAGCTGGAAGCACGGAAGGCTCCGTACTTCCGATAGCATAGTAGCCTCACTCTATGTATATATATAATTTTAGTCTTGTATCAAATAGACTCAATAATTTGGAGATTCTCTTAATTTTTTATGAAGTATTAAAACACGTGAATTCTCGCACGTGACGAACAGAACCCTTCACATAGATGCTTTTTTTTGCGGTTAATTAGCTTCTTGGATTTGGTAATTAATGACATCTTTGAAGGACCTTAAATAGATTGAAAGGTATATATACTATCTCAATATACCGCCAATAAAATAAACAAGAAACTCTAACTGCCGGATCTATTTGAGACAAAACTAAAACATAGGATTGACACTGTCTAAATTTTTTTATGTAGAAAATATTAGACCCACGAGAAAAGGTGCAGGGTTCTTATAATTACTCCTAAAAACATGGTTTAATTAGCAAGTGATCATGGCGTCCAACGGCTCGAATGATAAATAGCAGAGAGGATTGCAGACTCATCTATGGCTCATATTTGTTAAATAATATGAAACAACCATTATTCTCTAAAAATTTAACTCGATAGAGAACGATATTTAAATATTTTTGCATTTAATAATATTTACCCCACATATTAAACACTGAGATCCAACGGCAAGGAACCTTCTTTTTTTTGTTTCCTTTACCCTTTTGACCCCTAATTCGACCGTTATTTGAAACCCTAATTTTTCCCGCCGTCCACGTTCTTCGGGTCAACGGCCGGTTCCCTCACTCCATTCCCAAAGCACCTTCCTTTAAAAAAAAAAGAAAAAAGAAAAAAGAAAAACTTACTATAAACACACCCCTACGTTCCTCCAACCCCTCTACATCATAACAACAACAACTACTACTACTACTACTACACACACTGAACTAGCTACGCACATTATAAGCCTTTGTAATTTTTGAGAGAGGAATATGAGTCCGATGAGAGCGTACACGCTGTTCATCATCGTCGTTGCGTTCATATCAGGATCGACACAGCTCGCGCATGGCCATTCAGAGGCAACGGCAGTACCAGTACATCGGATCGATGCCAATGCGATCGATCAAGGGATTGCTTATGTTCTCATGCTTGTTGCTCTCCTCATCACCTACTTCGTTCATTAGTATCGTTAATATCACTAACTTGGACGTGAGATTCATGCATGCATGTATAGCTTGTGTATTGCTTGTCCCTTTTTTTCCCCTATTTCAGGGAATAAACATTCATCTCCTTCATTCTCTATGCAAACGAATTTGTTGCATCAGTTGATGTAAAGTTCGATTAATAAACATGTTGGTTATGCTCCTTAATTTGTTTTTAGTTACTCTATTTTGGGCAATGTATTGGGTGGTTGATTCATTCATCTTCTTCACTTTGGCCCCCAACCAATGCAATTTGTTTTCATTTTTTCCTAGAAAAAGATAGATAATAAATTATCTGTTTCATTTATTAAAAAAAATAAACTTAGCGGCATTTGTAAAGACAACTTAGACTTCGGGAAAGGGAAAAAAAGAGATGAAAATTTGCCTCAAGAGGTTACTGGTAGTGCGCCTCACATGAAATCTTAGAATACTCTCTAGGGCAATTGTCGGGCTTATACTTCTATCTCTAAATATCACGTTGTCCTCTCGTTCCAAATCACTCACCACGTAAATGAGAGTAGGTTTAGGCTTCTTATGATCTTGTTGTTATCTATAAGTTTGAGCATCTACTCCGACATTCCTCTAACATCCTTTATGAGAGATGAGTCTTAAGGGTTGGTTCATCGGAGTAGGCGATCATATGTCGGAAGTGCTAGCCTAAAGGGACCAGCATCTTGCCTACTGACAAAAGGTAAGATTAGATCGAGTCACGTTAGAAATGATGGGAGACCAGATTAGCCCGAGTTATGTTTCTTAGTGGCGAGAGGCCAAATTGGATCAAGCCACAATTGAGACTCGTAGGTGATATATATGTCTGTGCATCTTATGAAGTAAATTGGTCTTATATTTCTAATAGGTTGAGTTTTTGGAATTAATAATTAGCGCTAAGCCGTCAAAGATCTCATTATTGGTACATATTAGAGCCATAAGTCGAGAATTTGATTTCCCGTCTACTTCAAATTAAATAGCATAAGGCCAAATAGGGCAGAATTACATTCGCAGATGTGGAAGGTTGAGTTTGACGCCAACGATCGTGGAGTAAGTAAGTATATACACTTAAACGAAAGGTGATCACAAGTTTGAAGATCATTCGCACCACTTTTCGAGCCAACCACACCATGGACATAGTCTGAGCAAGAATTCTATCTCTCAGTAGCAGCCATACAAAGACTTTCACTTCAGATTTGTCAGCTTAAGGGATCTCTTAGTTCTCTATACGTAAGAAAGTTATACAAGGATTTGACTGTGTAGCATTAGTCGGTCGTCCTCCGCTAATCTTATTAACTATCTTTTTATATATATATACTAAAACTAAAAAGAGTTTTGTGAATCTTAGCTAGGATGGATGCGTAAGGTGTAAGATTTAGATCTACATGTAGGTTAGTAAGTAGCATTTTCCTAAGACATGAAAAAGGTGTACGTGTTTGCTATTTTCAAATATATATCATAATAAAATGGTGTTGGACATAATATATTTTCTCTATCAGAAAAAAAGACTCAATAATTTAGAGATTCTGTTAACTTTGATAGAAGTGTTAATAGCAATGACATAACAAGATGATTTGGCATTTAAAACACTTGAATTCTCGGACGTGATGAGCAGAACCCTTCACATTTTTTTTTTTTTTTTTTTGTGTGGCTCTTCTCGGATTTGGTAATTAACGACATAATTGAAGGAACGTAAATATCTATTTGAGACAAAACTAAAATACAGGATTGACACTATCTAAATTTTTTTTTTTTATGTGAGAAATATTTGAGCCACGAGAAAAGGTGCATGATTCTTATAATTAGGCCTAAAAAACATTGTGCAGTAGCAGGTGTTCATGGAATCCAACAGCTCGGATGGTAAGCAGCAGCTAGAGAGGATTAATGCACGCTCATCGACGGCTCATATACACCCCACTTTTTAAACATTGAGATCCAAGGGCAAGGAACCTTCCTTTTGTTTTCCTCTCCCTTCTGACCCCTCATTTGACCGTTATTTGAAACCCTAATTTTTCCCGCCATCCGCGTTCCTTGGGTCAACGGCCGGCTCCCTAATTCGTATCCCTTACTCCACAATTTAATTAAACTCTACAGGTCAACTTTTCATTAGTTAATTAATAGAAGTCTACTTAAACAAATTTTAGATATAAACTACTTGAGCTAAAAGGATAAGATAAAAAATAAAAAATCAAATTAATTTGTCTGAGTTGTTTGAAAGTGGAGGCTTCAATGTTCATGCTAGATTGGATTATTTGTTAATTAATACGATCGTCACATCTTGTGTAAGAGAAAAATTATATTTGACTTGTCAGGAGCCTGCTGATATATAGAATTCCAACTTAACCCCTTCTCAGGACTAATTAGAAATATTATGATAAACAATGTGAAATAATTATTGTTTCTCAAAATATTAAGATATATAGTAAGGAATATATAATATTTTGGCCAATTTGCATAAAAAATCCATTTATTTTGTGCTTTTGTAAAACCGGGCCACCTTTTTCGTTTTTGCAGATTCGGTCCGCTTTTTCAGCAAACTGACCAAAATACTCTTATTACTTTTTCTCTTTCCTCTTTCTCTCTCTTCTTCGTTTCTCTCGTTCTTTTGTTTTTCTCGCCGGCAGAGCGGAGGCGGAAACGGTCCGTCTCGCCTCTCACCTCATGCTCTCGCCCTCGCCCTTGCCCTCGTCCATGCACCCCCCACCTTCCTCGCCTCCGACCCCGCCAAGGCCGCGCCGCGACTTTTTTTTTTTTTGCTTTTTTCTTTTCTTTTCTTCTCCGACTCTTCTCCACCGTCTCCGACGACGACGCTTTTCGCCCTTCCCCCCTTCTCATCTCTCCCTCTCCCTCATTTTCTGCCGCCTCTGACGACGATTTATCTTTGCCGGCGCCGACGTCGACACCGTAGAGGTCACTGCGGCGCTACAGCCTCGGAGCGGGGGGTCCTTAGCGGCGTCGTCACCGGCGCCATAGCTGTTGGCAGAGAAGGTGACAAAAAAAATTATAGAAAAAACAGAAAAAAAAATAAAGATAAAAAATTATATAAAAAGAAGGATGAAGATGAAATTACATCGTTAATTACAAAAAAAATTATAAGTTGCACTATTTAAGATGTAAACTGCTGCTTTAAGATAAAAATTATACTCTTTGAACGAAAATTATACTATTTTTTATCTTAAACTGCATCCTTTTAAGTGATATTTATACTGTTTCTCCTCTTGTTGCACTGTTTCTCCTGTTGTTGCACTATTTCTCCTCTTATTTACACAGAAATGGTGCAACAAGAGGAGAAACAGTATAAATATCTCTTAAAAGGGTGCAGTTTCTCCTCTTATTGCATTGTTTCTCCTCTTGTTGCACTATTTCTCCTATTGTTTACACAGAAATGGTGCAACAAGAGGAGAAATAGTGCAACAAGAGAAGAAACAGTAGATATATCTCTTAAAACAGTGCAATTTCTCCTCTTGTTGCACTATTTCTCCTCTTGTTTACACAAAATAGTGCAACAAGAGGAGATACAGTATATATATCTCTTAAAACAGTGTAGTTTCTCCTCTTGTTGCACTGTTTCTCCTCTTGTTGCACTATTTCTCCTCTTGTTTACACAGAAATGGTGCAACAAGAGGAGAAACAGTGCAATAAGAAGAAAAACAGTATAAATATCGCTTAAAAGGGTGCAGTTTAAGATAAAAAATAGTGTAACAAGAGGAGAAATGGTGCAACAAGAGGAAAACAGTGCAATTTTCGTTTAAAGAGTATAATTTTCATTTTAATGAATGCAGTTTACATCTGAAAAAGTGCAATAAGAATATAAACAGTGTAAATATTACCCAAAAGGTGTAATTTTCGTTCAAAGAGTATAATTTTCATCTTAAAACAGCAGTTTACATCTTAAGTAGTGTAATTTATAATTTTTTTGTAATTAACGATGCAATTTCATCTTCATCCTTCTTTTTATATAATTTTTTAACTTTATTTTTTTTTTCGTTTTCCTATAATTATTTTTTTGTCACCTTTCTCTGCACAGTCACGGCTGCCGGCGACGACGCGCTAAGGACCGCCCGCCTCCTAACCTGTGGCCGCAGTGACCTCCACCGGGTCGACTGTCGGCGCCGGTTTGAAAGATTGGCAATCGTGTCTGGAAGCGGCAAGAATGAGGGAGAGGCGCGGCGGGGGGAACAAGGGAGCGGGCGGGAGGGCGGCGGGCGCGCAAAAAAAAAAAAAAAAGCTAAAAAACAAAGGGCGGCGGGGCGCCCCGCGCGGGCCCCGGGGCGAAGGAAAAGGGCGGCGAAGGCTCGAGAGAGGCGTCGGTCGTCTGGAGACCGGTGGAGAAGAGTCGAGAAGAAAAAAAAGAAAAAGCCAAAGAAAAAAAAAAAAAAGTCGCGGCGCGGCCTTGGCGGGGTCGGAGGCGAGGAAGGTGGGGGGTGCATGGACGAGGGCAAGGGCGAGGGCGAGAGCATGAGGTGAGAGGCGAGACGGACCGTTTCCGCCTCCGCTCTGCCGGCGAGAAAAAAAAAAAACGAGAGAAACGAAGAGGAGAGAGAAAGAGGAAAGAGAAAAAGTAAAAAGGGTATTTTGGTCAGTTTGCTGAAAAAGCGGACCGAATCTGCAAAAACGAAAAAGGTGGCCCGGTTTTGCAAAAGCCCAAAATAAGTGAATTTTTTATGCAAATTGGCCTAATATTTTTAACATTTATATTCAATACATAATGCACGCTTTTTTTCAGTGGAAATTAAGCATGATTCAAACTCAAATTTAGATGTTGAGAGTGTAGGGTACTTTCTCGTGATTGATCGAAGCAGTGAAAAATTCGAGTGTTGATTCATGCACGCTAAGTTCCCCCTCCCCTAAATCAAACCTCTCTCTCTCTCTCTCTCTCTCTCTCTCTCTCTCTCTCTCTATATATATATATAATATATCTTCTTTTTTTTTGAGAGAGATAGATAGCACGCTACCCGCTTCGTTTATTTCATTTAGAAATAAACTTAGCTAGAAATGTAAATCAACTAGGATTCGAACTTAGGTCTCGGGTACCAACCATCAAATTCTTTGCTACTTGCTCTAGGGACGGTCGGTCTCTCTCTATATATCTTACTCTATTTAATTTGACAGTTCTACCATACACGTGTCGCGTTTTCCTTTGCTGTTTCCACGTGGCAGCTTCATACAAGCTCTCTCTCCCCATTTCTCCTCCTCTCTTTCTCTCTCTCTTCCCTGCTAAGGTACAGCTAGCCCCCGCCTCTAACCCCCTCTCTCCTCCTCTCTCTCTTTCTTCCTCTCCAGATATTCCCCTCCCTCTCTCTACCCCCTCTCTCTCTCTCCTCTCTCTCTCTCTCTACCCCCTCTCATCTCCTTTCACTCTCTCTTCTCTTCCAGCTGTACCCTCCTCTGTCCCCCTCTCCCATAATCTTTCTCTCTTTCTCTCCATTCTCTTTCTCTCTCTGCTATGCCCCTTCTCTTCTCTCTCTCTCTCATCAAAATGGGGTTTCGACAGAGGCGGCAATGGCTTGGGCTGTGACAGCAGTGGTCGCGGCAGCGCCGTCGGTGTGGACCACGACGGCAGCGGTCATGGCGGTGATGGCGGCCACAGTGGAGGTTGGTGTAGTATCCCGGACTCGTCGCAACCACCAAGGATGAGAACTTGCTGAGGTGCGTAAGGCGACTTGGATGATGGGTATACTACGATTGCCAATTCAGTAAGTTGGGTAAAGAAATTGAGAAGGATTTGAGGTAAGAGAAGAGGAAGAGAAGGGATAGAGATAGAGAAAAGGTAAGAGTGGGGATAGGGATAGAGAAAGCGGCTGAGGTGAGAAGAGATGAGGGAATTGGGGAAGAAGTTTACTATTTCATTCATGCTTAATATCTCTATTACAATTCTATTTATACTCCCCTTATCACATACCAAAGTGCAATTACAAGAAAGTAAAAATTAAACTATAACTAATGGGTAAATGTTAATGGGCTGATGTGGGCCTCATCTGCTGGTGGGCTTGGGCTCCTTAGCAGACCCGCCGTCCTCCTTTAGCGGACGAATCGGGCACAACCCGTGAGTCGCCCGCTCCACCTGCAGTGCGCCCGCTCCAATAAACTTAAGTTTATTTACTACTATGCCCCTCCTTTGACTGTTATGGATTCTGTTGCCTTGCTGGATCCCACTTCTCCTACCTACCCCCCTCATCTGCTCCGCTCCCCTTCCGCCAACGCCACACTCCCTTCTCCTTCAGACGACCCTTGTCCTCAAGGGTCGAAATCGAAAAACTGGCGCTTGAGGGCCCAGTAGTCCCCCCAGGTGGCTTCGGTTTCTTCCAAATTACTCCACTTGACGAGAACTTGGGTCAGGGCCCTGTTCCCCTCCGAACGGTTCGCCTATTCAGAATCTTTTCGGGTCGCGCCAGCAGTTGCCCTTCCTCTCCGATCAGTGGCACCGTGGGTGAGATCTGTGCCGGCGAAGGTGCCCCGCGTTTGAGCAGCGAGACGTGGAATGCGGGATGGATTTTGGAGCGCACGGGAAGCTGCAATCGGTAGACGACCGGTCCGACCCTATCCATGATCTTGAATGGGCCGATTCTTCATAGCTTCGATTTTGGAAGGGTCCGTGGCCATCCCTTTTCCTGATATTAAGTGTCCCAGGTACTCAACCTGTTCTTGCCCAAATAGGCATTTGCTTTTCTTAGCAAACAGGCGGTTCTCCCTTAGAGTGTCTAGCACATTCTTTAGATGGTCCGCATGTTCCTCGAGTTCCTTACTATACACAAGAATATCGTCAAAGAACACTAGCACAAATTTTCGCAAGTAAGGTTCAAATACCTCATGCATGACGGTTTGGAACATTGCCGGAGTTTCGTTAACCCAAAAGGCATCATGAGAAATTCGTAGTGGCCATGGTGCGCATTTAACGCCGTCTTGTGAATATCGTCTTCCTTCATCCTTATTTGATGGTACCCGGATCGGAGGTCTATTTTAGAGAAATATTTCGAGCCTTCTAGTTCATCCAGTAGGTCATCAATAAGTGGGATCGGGTACTTATCCTTTATGGTCGCCTTGTTGAGCTGTCGATAGTCCACGCAGAACCTCCAGCTGTTGTCTTTCTTCTTCACGAGTAGCACCGGTGAGGCGTAGGGACTTGTGCTCGGCCGAATGAGGGTGTTTTGCAGCATCTCTTTGATTTGCTTCTCGATCTCATCTTTTTGCTCGTGGGTGTAGCGGTACGGCCGAACGCTGATGGGCTTGGTGCCCGGCTGTAATGGAATTTGGTGATCCTGGCCCCTCAGTGGCGGTAGCCCCCGTAGCTCCTGAAATATATCCTCATATCAACCCAGTACCCTCAGTATCATAGGGAGGATTATCTCTTCACCCTCTGCTGGTCTTTCCGAGTAGTAGTAGCCTATGGCACAACACCGTCCCTCCAATCCGGCCTTGTACCACTGATTCACGGTTACAGCCTTCAGTTCAGCACCTCCATCACTCTCCTTAGACCCATCTGCTATGCCCTTAAGCACCATTGGTCTTCCCTCTTTTATGAACGAAACCGAATTGTCATCATAGTCAAATGTGACCTTTCCGTAGGCCCTCAACCAGTCAATCCCTAGGATAACACTTGAGTCGTCCAATCTTATCACTCGCAGCTCTGACTGATAGGGTTTCCCCTGCATTTTCCAACAGAAAGCAGGGCACTTGAGCTTGCTCAACACCTTGTGCCCATTGGCCACCGTCACTGTGAGGGGCGTGGCCGCCGTCATACTAGCCTTGACCTCCTTTGTTACTTGAAAGTCAATAAAACTATGGGTGCTCCCGGTATCTATGAGAATGGTTATTACCTTACCATCCACTTCTCCTTATACCTTGATGGTATCTTGTTGGTTTTGTCCACTGAGGACATGCACCGAAATCCCAATCTCCTCATCCTCCACCCTGGCAGTGAGTGGTTCTGGCTCTTCCTCCTCCTTAGTTATCAGCTGCTCGTTGAACACTTCATCGGGTCCAAAGCTCGCTATGAGCAAATGTAGGGTTTTGCTGGTACACTGATGCCCAGGATGGTATTTCTCACCACATCTATAACACAGCCCGGCTGCCTTTCTTTGCTCGAATAGCTGCCGATCCACTCCCTTCTGGTAAGTAGGCTTGTTCTCAGCCCCCGGGACAGCTGGCTTGTGATTCGTGTTCCCTGAGTACATGCTTCCTGCCGTCCGATGACTCACTTTGCTTTTCCTCATAATAATTGATAGTGCTTGCTCGTGTAACCTTGCTTGTTCGCAAACTTCCTCGAGCGTGGTCGGATGGGACAAATCAATGAAGGGCACTAGCTCCTGTTTTAGACCGCTGATATAGCTTTCAATGAAGTGTTGCTCACTAAGCGTGGGGTTGAGGTTTAGCATTCGAGCTCTCAGCTCTTCGAACCTCTCCTGATACTTGTCTATGGTGCTGGCTTGCGTCAACTTGTTAAATTCCCGCACCATCCTCTGAGCTACCGATCCGCCAAATCTTCTCCAAACTGCTTCCACGAACTCTTCCCATAGGATATTCGGTTTGTCAATGAGGTAACCTTCCTTCCATCAGTGTGCTCTCCCTATAAAATGCATGGTTGCCACTTCCACCCACTAAGATTCAGGGATTTGGTAGATTCGAAAGTACTACTCACATTTACCACTCCATTCCCTGGGCTCCTCGCCACTGAATGCTGGGAATTCTAGTTTCGGATATGGAATGTACTGAGTGGCTCGACCTAGTTGTTCCTCCATCCTATCCATTAACCGATGCGGATTGGGCAATAACCCTTTTCCCTTGTCATCCCCTGGTCTCCGAAGTGCACTAAGTCCAGATTGAGTCCCCGCAGGTTGCCTTCCCTCCTTGATCACAAAAGATGGATTGCTTGTCATGGAATGGTCTTCAGGTGGCGGGCTTGATGGCTGGGGTTGGGCAATGAACAACCTCAGCAACTGCTCATGCCTCCGAGCATTCTCCTGCAGCATTGCTTCATGTCGCCTGGCAGCCTCGTGCTGCAGCGCCTCGTATCTCTGTTGCCCATCTTGTTGTATTTCATCGAGTTGTTGCGCGAGGATACCAATCTTCTTACTACAGTCTGAGTTGAACTGGTGCAACCTCTCTTCAACCTTGTCTTTGTACTCCATGGTGAATTGCTGCATTCTCTCCTCCAGTGCATGGAGGTGCCCATTCATTTCCCTTAACCTTGTCCCTTTCACCATTTCTGCTTCTTCGAGGAGTTTCTTATTATGAAATTTAAATCGATTTCCCTTTTTTGCACCTATTGCTACGGTTTGCCTACAAGGTATTTGATGAAAGGCTGGCCTTACCGTGTGAAAGCTGGTTGCCAAATCAGTTCCCCAGTTCCACAATTCGGAATTCAGCTTGCCTCGGATCGTCCCGCCGGATCTCGCTACTCTGATACCAAATATGTAGTATCCCGGACTCGTCGCAACCACCAAGGATGAGAACTTGCTGAGGTGCGTAGGGCGACTTGGATGATGGGTATACTACGATTGCCAATTCAGTGAGTTGGGTAAAGAAATTGAGAAGGATTTGAGGTAAGAGAAGAGGAAGAGAAGGGATAGAGATAGAGAAAAGGTAAGAGTGGGGATAGGGATAGAGAAAGAGGCTGAGGTGAGAAGAGATGAGGGAATTGGGGAAGAAGTTTACTATTTCATTCATGCTTAATATCTCTATTACAATTCTATTTATACTCCCCCTATCACGTACCAAAGTGCAATTACAAGAAAGTAAAGGATTAAACTATAACTAATGGGTAAATGTTAATGGCTGATGTGGGCCTCATCTGCTGGTGGGCTTGGGCTCCTTAGCAGACCCGCTGTCCCCCTTTAGCGGATGAATCGGGCACAACCCGTGAGTCGTCCGCTCCACCTGCAGTGCGCCCGCTCTAATAAACTTAAGTTTATTTACTACTATGCCCCTCCTTTGATTGATATGGATTCTGTTGCCTTGCTGGATCCCACTTCTCCTACCTACTCCCCCTCATCTGCTCCGCTCCCCTTCCGCCGACACTACAGTTGGGAGGACAAGGGAGGGGTGCTCTCTCCCTCCCCTACTCTCTCTCTCTCTCTCTCTCTCTCTCTCTCTCTCCCCCACTATCTTCTTTTGTTTTTCTTTTAACTCTTCTCTTTATTCTCTTTTTCTTCTTCTTATTACTTTCCTATTCTGTTTTTTTTTTCTTTCTTTTGTTTTTTTCACTTGTAACCTGACAACAGAGATGGCACTTGGGCAGCTGAGCAGCAACGGCATTGGCGTCATCGGCGGTGGGCACGGCGGCGGCTTGGGCGGCGGCGTTAGTGTCGGCGTCGGCAGTCGCGGCAGCAGCATCAACGGCAGTCACTGCGGCAACTGTGACTATTCTGATGGAATCTCAACGTATGTAAAATAAATAGAAAATAAATACATACCAAAATCCAGGATCAAAATAAGATAACTCACAGAGCGCCATCGAGAAGAAATTTCTGATCAACTTGCGGAAGCGTGAAGTCCGGCTATGATCTGAAAGTCACAAACCGAACTTGGGTGATT
>NC_033631.1:890454-918934 GCF_001540865.1 Ananas comosus | reverse complement strand
CACTTCAAAATTTTAATTTCACTATAAATTTATTTTTTTAAAAAATTATTTTATATAATTTTACATGGAACCAAACATATCTTTAGATGTTTTTTAAAAAAATTAATTATTTTTTTTGTATATTTATTTTTATTTTTACTTAATGATTTAAAGATAGTATATTTATCCTATATATCCACAGCGAAGCGCGGGTTCTTCACTATATAGATACAATAGGCACATCAAAAATTTAATTTTATCAAACATGTGGCTGGTGCTTTAATGGCACGTGGCTTGATGTGACCCAATCACTAAATAATACTAGTGCAGAGACTCGCGCGATGCGGCGGGTAGATAATAGAAATAAAATTTTAAATTTTTTTTGAGGTAAAAAATAATAGTAAAAATTAAAATTTTAAAATGTACATGATAACGTAATAAAATAAAGTAGTAAGTATATTTTATCGTCGAAAAAATATTGATTGTTATTTTTTTGAATTGAGGGTATTACTGTATTTTTATGATTACAATATCTCTCATAATTGTACTAAAGGCTAACATTTAGAAAGATAAAAATCTATTCCTTCATAAATAGGGTTCCTGTATTATTCAATTCAAGAGGGGAAAAAATTTAAAAATATCAGTCTCTTTTTTTTCTATTTCCTTCCATTACAAACTTTGAGATGAAGAGAAAATAAATAACATCAAAACTATCATAAAGAGTTTCTTTTTTCAAAAACAAAATGAAGTGGGTAGTGTAAATTTTTTTAAACCTACCTTTTAATGAAACCAATGAACTTTTACCCAACAATGAAGCAAATAAAAAAAACAGTAACTCATAAAGTTATAAGAATTTAGCCAGAAGTGAAGCAAAAATAAATTAAAAAAAGAAAAAAGCAAAGAGAAGCAGGGGGAAAGAAAAACTAAAAAGGCACACTTCTCACAAATGTACATAGAAGTAATAATCAACCTTTTTTATTCTATAAAGCATAGTTTCAATAAAATCATACAACTCCGTTCGTTTACAAACTTGCTTCTCTATTGCCTCTAAAAAAGGAGAAAAAAAAGAGAGAAAAAAGAAAACTCTGTAAGTTTTCTATTATCTCATTATATCATTTCATCTAATGGGGGATGTTGATGGTGCCGGCGACAGCGACGGCGTCGACGATGTTGTATTTAAAGTTGTTGTAATCTTGAACATTATTCTCCATTGAGCTCATCATTCTCCTAAATCTTGCATCTGCATTTTTCTCTCTTATTATATTACAAAAATAAGACAAAATAGAGGAAAAAAAATGACACTTTCGCGAATTCAAAAAAAAAAAAATTTTAAAAAAAGAAAACTTAATAATTTTTATTTTAAAATAATCTTATCTTAAAAATTCAAATATGGTTTTGTGGATGATAACCAATAAATAAAAGTTGGAGTGATAATGGTTAGCAAAGCCCAAAAACTGTTTAACCAAACCTCCCATCATGCGTCCGCCACCGCCGCCTGCGAGAGCAAAATTATAGGACCAAAATATTTAGGAGTTACTATATATATATATATATAACTTGAAGTAATTTTAAGAATGAATAAAATTTTAAAAATATAAATAATATAATTAATGTCTCGTGACAGTTACTAAATAAGATGCAGTTTTAGAAAGAAAGATGGTGGGTCATTAAGTATTAACAAATAATAAATTAATTTGTGAAATATAATGAGAAAAAATATGGTAACTTGAAAAGGCTTTCTTAGTAACAAATGACAACAACTATAGAGGCTATTTTGAAAAAAAGAGATGGACCATATTTGGTATAATTTGACAATTAATTATCATAATTTATAAAAATTTATCAATTGCAATTATGAGGGGCCGTTTTCTAATTTAGAAAATTAATTGCTAATAGAAACGGCTAGTACGAAATATAGACGGTTATGTGGAATTTGAAATGCAATAATAACTATCAAAATCAAAAAAAAATCAAAAAAAATCTAAAAAAGAGGTCATGTCAATTGGGGATTAATAGAAAGTAATAGATTGCAATTATGAGTAGTCGTTTTATAAAATTAATTGCTAATAGAAACGGCTAGTATGAATTGTCAAAATAAAAAAAAAAATTAAGAAAAAAATTCTAAAAAAGGAGGTCGTGCCACCTCAGCTTTTGTTATTAGGGATTAATAGAAAGTAATAGATATTTAAGAATTAATTGCATACAAATCCCTACAAATATAGTAAATTATAAATATATCTCTCAAAAATTTAATTTTTATATGTTGTCCCTACAAAAGTTCTGATATTTTCAAATATGTCCCTACCGTTAGATTCCGTTTTCAAATATGTCCCTACCGTTAGAGTCCGTTAGAAAAATTTAGTTAACCATAGGTTAAATATTTATCCATGGTTAGTTCATGAGATGAATTGACCTTTTTATTCTTCTTTAATTAGCAGTTGAGACTTTTGAAGGAATATATTTGTAATGACAAAAAGGTCATTTCACTTATAAAATAGACAGTGCTTTAACGATAGCAAATCAGAGGTACATATTTGAAAATATTAAGACTTTTGCAAAGATAACATATGAAAATTAAAATTTTATAGAAATATATTTGCAATTCACTATATTTGCAGAAATCTATATGAAAATTAACTTAATATTTAATATAGAATATAGATATAGAGATTGAAGGTATAGAGATAGAATATTATTATTATGCGTGGAAATGACGTGAATTATCTCAACCTCAATATTTTTTTTAATAATAAAATTTATCTCTTCGTGCATCCACCTAATTGCTCAGATTTTAGTGCATTTACTCTTCTTTTTTTTGAGAGATAGAAACATGCTACCTGCTTCGTTAGTGCATTTACTCTTCGACAACGATTTACAATGACAAAGCGCACAAAGGAGAAAAACAATAAAACAAAAAGATTCATCGAACAAATCATGTCATTAAGGACAACGAAATTTCTTTTTCAAAGTCCAATATATTTGCGACAAAATTCGCCGGACAAAATGAGTTGTCTAAGATGGAATCAGAACAAGAGAGTTATATAGAGATCACAAGGATGTGCCTATGATGGTTTCTAACAAAAGCGAGATAAAAAAAATACAAAAATAAGAAAAAAATTCAAAAAACCTATAATCAGGAACGAAGCAAGGATGCAATCACGAGTGGGACCAAAATATGTACAAATAAATATTTTAGCAGATAAATAAGATTTTAACTACTCAAATTTTTAATAAAAAAATTTAATGATCAGATAATTAATTAATGTTAAAAAATATTAAATTTATTTTGTTAATTTACACGCTTAACTTCTAATTATTTTATTTATATTATTCTACTCAAATAGCTTAAGAATTTTACTAAATCTAATAGTAATTTAGTTAGAATTTAAGTTTTTTAATTTTTGTTAATAAAATAATAACAATTAATGACTAATATCTAACAGAACTATTAAATTTAGCATACCTTTTTATTTAGTTAAATAAATTAGCTCATCAAAAATAATTAGATAGTTAAGAATGTATAAATAAAATATTTAAAGTTGAAAGGACTTAATTATTTTAAAATGCACTATAATTAAGAGGTCCTTAGCGTATTTTTACTTATAAAATACATAAAAAAAGAGAAAGCTTTATACTAGTACTAAAATTTTTTACAAGATAGGTCTATATTTTTTAAAAATTAACTAAAAATTTATAAACTACTAATTAAAAAACTATAAAGTAAATATTGAAAAGTTGAGAAGGGCCATGACCCCTTTGGGTCTATTAATAGCTCTATCCCTGCATATAATACCGAAAAGTACTACTACCTAATTTACTTCTAGAAGGTTGTTTTCTTTTCTTTTCTTTTTTTTTTTTTGAGAGAGATAGGTAGCACGCTATCCGTTTCGTTTATTTTATTTAGAAATAAACTTAGTTAAAAATGTGAATCAACTAGGATTTGAACTTGGAATCTCGGGTATCAACCACCAAGCTTTTTACTACTTGCTCTGGAGACGGTCGGTAATTTACTCCTAGAAGGTTGATACAGTAATGTAAATAGAAATGAATTTCTGAATCACAGAAGTAGCTGCAGATGACTCAATTTAAATAACACTTCTAAAGTTTCAAGAAGGCAAAACAAATCGACAGCTCATCGGCGTCTGCTACCTTTTAACCACTATAAAAACCGGCAGCAATTGGCCTTTTCGAGCGTATACTCCACCACTCTTTTTTCACTGAGATTTGCATGCGTACGTAGTAGTTGCTATGGGCATTCCTCATGCTCTCATCCTACCATTCCCGGCACAAGGCCATGTCATCCCCCTCATGGAACTCTCCCACTGCTTGGCCGACCGCGGCGTCGAGATCACCTTCGTCAACACCGAGTTCAACCACGGTCGAATCGTCGCCGCCCTGGGGAAACACGAGCTCAAATCGGACCGAGTCCGTCATGTTTCAGTCCCCGACGGGTTGGCCCCGGACGAAGACCGCAACAACGTGGGGAGGCTGGTTGAGGGCCTGCACAAGAGCATGCCAACAATCCTGGAAGAAGTGATAAGACAGAACAATGAGAAGAGTGGTGGTAGTAATAAGATTACCTGCATGATAGCTGATCAGGGCATGGCTTGGGCTCTTGAGATTGCTGAGAAGCTCGGTGTCCGTTGTGTTGTGTTCTGGCCGATGTGCGCGGCGCTTTTCCCTTTGCTAACGAGCACTCCGAAATTGATAGATGACGGTATCATCGACGAAGAAGGTATTGCATTCTTTCCAATTTTGTTATAGTTTAACTTATTGTTAATAACACTTAGGGTGTGTTTGGTTCACGCTATTTTTTTAAGATTCCTAGTAATCTAATAGGAATAAAAAATATGATGGTGTTTGGCTAAACACACTAAGTAATCTAGTTGGTAATATTAGATTTACTTGGAAATAAGATTCATCCCAAAGTACTAATCTCATTCCCTTGAGAGAGGGTGGGTATCCTCTATTAATGGATTTGGGTAATCATAATATGTCTAATCTCTTTCTTTCTCTTTAGCCGCCGGTTAGTTGGTATTATTTTTCCTTACATTCTAATCTCATATCTCTCTCTAAATTTATTTTTCTCTCTAAATTTTAACTCTTTTTCTATCTCTAAACTAAGCTCTTTCTCCCCCTCTTTTTCTAAAATCTCAATTCTCTCACTCCCTCTAATCTCGACTATATTTTTCTTCCTATTTCTTTAATTATGCGCTCTCTCTCTCTAAGCTATGTTCTCTCTCCCTTTTTTCTAAAAAGATATTGAAATTTTTGGTAGCATTATCTAAAATTAATTAAAGAAATAAATAAATAAATTGTATATTTTTTGTAAATTTAAATAACATGACTAAATAATATGACCGTGCGAACCAAATATAGGAATGCCGCATTCTTAGTAATAAAATGAATAGAAATAAAATTCTCGGACATCTTTTCATTGCTAGTAATCTTTTATAGTGCGAACCAAACGCACCCTTAATAGGATCCACCCCAGCAATGATACAAAAAAAACAATTAATTGCATTTCTGAACATGAACGTACGAATATATTTCATAATCAGCCATCATTTGAGAGATAATAAAGGAGAAAAAGAATTGGGGACAAGATTACAGAATATATAAGTTGTTTAGTCGATGTAATTCATTAGCAAATACACTGATAGATCAACCTCAGGAACGTATTACACTTCAAAAAGGAAATGACAAGTGATCTTCAAATTTAGATCATCGGTATCTAATATAGACAATATCTTATTTATTTGCACCTCAAAGCTTTGTATATATTTGATTTACCCTTGATTTCAAATTTGCCTCTGGGTACTGTCTTAATTAATTATATGCCCTTGAAACAGCGTCAGTTTCTTCCCTGATGAGGGTTAGATTTGCAAACTTAGGTATATTTGAAAGATGGATATATTTTAGGGGTATATAAATGTTAAATATAAAAATGTTTAAACGTCATTCTTTAACAGCTTAAGCTTTTAGAGTACAACGGTTGTTTCACATGGTATCAGAGCAGTAGGTCCTGAGTTCGAGTCACGCCAAGCTCCTAGCATATTAATTTCCTCCCATTTAATTCAAACCTACGTCATGGGACAACTAAAAAGTTTCGAGCCCAGACGTGAGAGGGAGTGTTAAATATAAAAATATTTAAACACCGTTCTCTAACAGTTTAAGCTTATAAATATTTTAGCTAAAAATACGACGTTATGTTCGAAAAGGACATCGTTGTTTTGATATCAAAATTTCAACATCCTTGATATCAACATTTCAACAGCCTCTCAAGTTAGAATCTTTTTTTCTTTTTTTTTTTTGAGAGATAGATAGCACGCTACCGCTTCGTTTATTTCATTTAGAAATAAACTTAGCTGAAAATGTGAATCAACTAAGATTCGAACTTGGGTCTCAGATACCAACCGCCAAACCCTTTGCCACTTACTCTAGGGACAGTCGGTTCGAGTCAGAATCTTTTCTCTATATTTTTCACTAAAATGTACTTGGCTAGCAAATGATTAATCATGACTTCTCTTAGGGTTTCCAAAGGGCCCATCGACGTTTCAACTGAGCGACGGCATGCCCCTCATGGAAACAGCTCGTCTCCCGTGGTACATCAATGGCAGTCGCGAAGCGCAGAAACTTGTCTTCCACTATATGAATGCCAACAGTCGAGCAACCAAGAAAGCTGAGTTCATACTCTGCAACTCATTTCAAGAACTCGAGTCACCGACGTTCAACTACGCTCCTTACGTTCTCCCTATTGGCCCGTTACTTACGGGCCTACGGCTCGGAAAGCCCGTGGGGCATTTCTGGCCGTCGGAGGACACAACGTGCATGTCGTGGCTCGACGAACAGCCTAAGAATTCAGTCGTCTACGTGGCCTTTGGGAGCTTGACCATCTTCGACCAGAACCAGTTCCGAGAGCTCGCGCTCGGGCTGGAGACGTCGGGCAGGCCGCTCTTATGGGTCGTGAGGCCCGACCTCACCGAAAATACAAGCGACGCGTACCCGAGCGGCTTTAAAGATCGTCTCGGAAGAAGAGGAAGGATAGTGAGTTGGTCTCCTCAGCAAGAGGTATTGGCTCACCCTTCCCTTGCATGTTTCATTTCCCACTGTGGATGGAATTCAACAATGGAGGGGGTCAGGAATGGGGTGCCCTTCCTATGTTGGCCACATTTCGGGGACCAGTTCGCCAACCAAACCTACATTTGTGATGTTTGGAGGGTTGGGCTGAAGATGGTGCCTGGCGAGAGTGGGATCGTAACAAGCGAGCATATCAGTTCGAGGCTAGAGGAGTTGCTTCTTGGGGACGATGGGATAATGGCGAGGGCACGAACTTTGAAGGAGATGGCTAATAGGAGCATGGAGAAAGAGGGGTCTTCCTTCAAGAACTTGAATACCTTTGTCGAAGCTATGAAACGTGAAAATGCTCGTATAAAAGATGAGGAAGAATGAGGGTATGCATGTTTGTGCCAAGCAAAAGGTTGAACAAAGTGACATTGCAGTTATTCGTATGTGAGACTAGAAATATGTCTAGGTTCATTTAGCAGCTGAGTCTGTTTCATTGCTAGGGGTGGCAATCAAGCTCGCTGTTCGCGAGCCAGCTCGTGTTCGGCTCGAAATGAGCTCGAGATCGACCGCTCTTTAGTAAACGAGCCGAAAAAACACACTAGGTTAGCTCGGCTGTCGGGTTTCCGGCTCGATAACACTCGAATACATATATTTATATTTATATTAATTTATTAATTTATATTTATTATAATTAAATAATTATATATATAGTATTTATTAATTAGATTTTTAGTAAATAAAAATAAGAAAAGGCCAAGCTCAAATAAAAAAACCATTTATATAAAGTTTAAACTAGTAATCCAAGTCAAATGTCTAAATTATAAATTTATTTTTTATATATATTCAATTTAATTCTTTTAACTTATTGTTTGTTGGCCAGCTCGTGAGCCAACTCGTATTCGGCTCGTTTATTAACACGAGCTGAATTTTTCGACTCGATACTTTAACGAGCCAGTTCGTGCTTGGCTCGTTTATTAAACGAGCCGAACACGAGCAACCCCGGCTCACTCATGTTTGGCCCGTTTATACCCCTATTCATTGCAGATATGAAATCTTTATGTTAGTGATTATTGATTTTTGATGTTAGTACGAAGTACATAAACTAAATTCCAAACTTGTGGGCACAGTGTAAGTGCTCATCATTAAGCTACGTGGCGTTTCACTGATGGCCCATTAACGACATGATATTTTTTTTTTTTTTTTCAAAAGAGACAAAAGGCACGTGACCGTGGAAAAAGTTTATTGTGTAACATATACATCACTTTATTTATTTGGCCAATTTGCATAAAAAATTTACTTATTTTGGACTTTTGTAAAATCGGATCATCTTTTTCGTTTTTGCAGATTCGGTCCGTTTTTTTCGCCGCCCGACCAAAATGCCCCTCGTATATATAATCTCTCTGTCTCTCTATATGTATATATATATTCTATTGGAACAATGAATGGCAGGTACAAGCAATAATGATTCATTATTTAAATATTCTAAAAACTAAGGCCTCATTTGTCACTGTATATGTTTATTTTTATTTCGAAATTAAAATTTTACACATACCTAAAAACTAAGGTCGCATTTGTCAATTAATTTTAATTGTTCATTTTATACTTGCTTGATGAAGAAATTAAGAAATTCAATTTATAAGTGCTTCAAAAGCTTTGGACTGTATAAAACGCTCTCAAATCTAAAAAATCAAACGGTTTGGCTTTCTTCTCGACAAAATAGAAAAGAGCCGGTTGACCTGCCTCTCACACTAACAATTATTAAACTAGTATAAATATAGATATCTTTTTTACGCGTGATCCACGATGTTTCTTTTCAACTCACGATAGTTAATTATATCTGATTATTTCTATGATCAAATGTTGCTATAACAGAAGAAGCATCCAAAAGCGAAGAAAACGATGGCTTATCTAAATATGAATATATTATTTATCTTAACAATTTTAGTTAGTATACTTCTTACAATTCTTGTAATTTTTTTAAATTAAATAATAAACTCAGATTTGGAAGTTAAAATATTATTTACTGACTCAAATAACAAACTAAAAGATCGGATATATAATTGATGATGGCAAAATTATGACTGTTGGTTTCTAAAGAGGAAAGATGATTTGAGCCATTTATGCTTGAAAAAGAAGATAAGATTGAATGAGAGGAGAAAGATAAAAGCCGTTGCATCAAATGATCTCGACCGCTCTGCAAAAAATAATTTCAAAATTTAGCTAAGATTTGATAGAATTCGAATTCGGACAGCTCGAGATATTTAGAAAAATAGTAGCATTTTATAATTTTCGATAGTTTTAGGTTGAGAGCGAGTTAAGCAGATAGGTAAATCTAGTTGTTTTTCTTTGGTAAGTTTTCATTCCGATTCCGGCAATAGTTTAGATTAGGGGCAATGGCTTATATATCCGTGAAAAGTTTCCGACTTTCTGATTTATCCTTCTTAGAAGACTAATATTGAAAATATCCTTTTTACGTTCTAACCTATTTCAAATATACCCATAGAGATAAAATCGTTAATGAACTCTGTTATCTGTATAAAATTATTATTTTGCCCTTTCAAATATACCATTCCACCATCACCGACTTTTCTTATTTGTTCTTAAAGTCAGGGGCACAAAAGGTATTTTGACTTTTGATCTTTTCAAATATACCCCTCTACCGTCACCAACGTTTCTTATTTGCCTTTAAGTTAATTGGCATTTTAATTTTTTTTAACTGTGGTAGATATTTAACTCACATTTAACCCAAGTTAACTTAACAGGAAATAACTTCTGGGGTATTTTGCAATAACAGTAGAACGTATGAGGGGTACGTATTTCAGAAAAAAAAAAAAAAAAAAAAAAAAAAAAAAGTAAGGGTAAATCGAATATTTTCAAACATATGAGGATTATACAGGCAATTATCCTTTTAGATTATTGGCCGAAATTACAGTCTTTATGGACGCAACAATCAATTGAGTCAATAAGTTTACAAAGTTGCAAAATTTGGTCCGATCCAAACATGCACCCAAAAATAGCCTCCTTTAGGAGGTTAATTAAGTCCCTGCGGAGAATCCAAGCCGAATTGCTCATGCGGTAAGTAAATATCAAAGCTAGTCTTTGGTCAAACAATAATGAAATCAAAATTTTAAAAAATTAGATAATCGATTCAAAATAATACATAATTTAATAAATTTTACATGTTTTTACAAAAATTTTTATGCGCTTGTTACAGACGAGACAGCAATGGCACGACGTGGTGTTGATAACTGCAATTAATAAATGCTGCAGCAGAAACAAAAGCATGTGCAATCACATTGTACCAATGTGAAATCACATTGGTCCTTAATTACATGATTTAGCATGTGATAATCGACCATTGACACCGCGTCTAGAGAAAAAAAATTTAAAATACATCAGTTATATTACTGATGTGACATCTCGGATCAATAAGATTGTTCCCTCTTTAGATTCACATGTCCCATCATAGTTATTAGAAAAATATTTTTATTTTACTTTTTTCTCGAATAAAAAAATTAATATGATTCACTGATTATAGAAAAATATTCTTGATACTATCGAGTTTTCTACCGTTAAATTTATTCTGTGATCATTTTCATGCTGTTAGATTATACTATTCAACCAACCACCCACTCAATTCTAGAGAACCACTATTCTAGCCGCACATCCTTTCATTCAACAGTGGAAAACTTGATAGTACCAAACGCCTTGATACTATCGATAGTATATATAGTAACATAATTATATTTATATATATAATTTGGGAAAAAACAAAAGAGGGGCACATGGTAATCCTATGACTATTCAACATTACACAATATTCAAAGTCAACTTAATTTGTATAATCTAGTAGTACCTAATCATTGTGGAGTACAAATTAAAATATGATTTTCCATAGAAGAGGATATATACTATGACATTGCCTTCCCCAATTCTAGAAGAGTACTCCATCACATTGTCTTCGCCAAATCTCTATATATACGAGCCTAATCTTAAGAGTTTAACCTCACAAACAAAAGCTCCAATTTCTAAGTATAGTATACATTGTAGCTATGGCTCTCACATTCCAATTTTTGCTTACCGGCTCGTCTCTCGTCTTGTTGTGTTTCTCTTTCTGGTTCAGCTCATGGAACACTAGAATTGACGGGCCGACGATGACGATGTTCGAAGATTGGATGTCTGAACACGGTCGAGCGTATGCGAATGCAAAGGAGAAGCAGCAACGGTACGAGATCTTTAAGAACAACGTGAAGTACATTGAAGGATTCAACAAAGTTGGCGGGCGCTCGTACTCCCTCGGAGTTAACCAGTTTAGCGATCTAACAAACGAGGAGTTTACAAATAGGTACGCTGTAGGAACTGCAGAGCAGGATATCCCGACAGACATAGAGACAGCACCGGTGGACTCCGAGTACGAAAACGCGGCCGTGAGAGCCACCGTTGATTGGAGGACCGAAGGTGCTGTAACTGAAGTCAAGGACCAACTTGGATGCGGTAAGTACGTATGTTCACCTGTTGTATAATATAATCTTTGGGAAAACTTCAAATACCATTACTGTAATTTCACACTTTCTCACTTTAGTATCCTGTGGTTTAAAATGTATCAATTTAGTGCCCTGTGATTTTATTTTTATCTTTTTATTATCGATTCCACTAATTTTTTTTTGTTAATCAATGACAAAGTTAAAACTAAAGGCTACAAAGATAAATATTCGATAAACTTAGGTAGAGTATTTGAAGTTTTTTTGTATATAATAATTTAACAAAATATTAATAGAAAAACAGACTAAAATATAAAAATAAAACCACAGGATACTAACTTGATATACTTTATACGACAGGGTATTAAGATGAGAAAGTGCGAAACCATATTTGAAGATTACCCATATCTTTTGGTAAAAACATACTGAATTGACCGATATTAATTATGATATATGTTATTTTTTAGATGGCCATCACGTCTTTAGAGCTCCCAATTTTGCTTGATGAATCATTTTGGTCAATTGATCACTTTGTTTGACAAAATTGGGTGTGCCTTCGCATCCAAATTTTGTTAAACAAAGTTATCAGTTGACCTAATATAGCTACATATATTATGAACAAATGTCTAATTGGCAAAAAAAAAAAAAAAAAAAAAAAAAAAAAAAAAAAAAAAAAATCCAAAATTTTATTTGGCTAAGTAACTCTCTTCTTAATCACTTACTCAGTGCTATGTTGCAAAAAAATAAAAAAACACTGTGAATATTCATCGTCTTTAGAAAGCAATGAATTATTCCTCATTTTTCAAATTGTTAGAATTTTTGTGAGATTATTAAGATTGTATATAGATTATTAAAATTCTATTTGATTGTTAGAATTGTATGGATAGGTTGTTAGAATTTTTTGAATTGTTAAAATTATATATGATTTATTAAAATTTTATATAGTTGTTAGAATTCTATACAGAAAATAGACAAAGATGTAGAAATGGTAATTGCTTACTTTGTAAATTAAAAAAACAGGTAAAATATTTATTGTTTTTCTAATTTTATTACAGACGGTGAGCAATTCACCGTTTTCTGATTGCTCTTGAGCACTGGGCTCTGAGTTTGACGAAATAATTAAGATTGCTTGGTCAAATAAAATTTGTCGGATCATTGGCGTTAACCATTAATCCCAAAAGCTCGAGTTGTTAGAAATACACAACTAATTCACTTAAAGCGTACAGATATACAGCCCATGGGTCTCGATTGTGACTCGGCCCACCGAGCCTTACGCCACTTCGAGCATGATTCAACCCAGCCTAGCCTCACGTCATTTCGAACGTGACTCAGCCTACTTGACCTCCTGCCACAGAGCAGAATACTGACCCATTTAAGCCAACAAAATTTTGATAGAATTATTTAGCAAATTATAAACTTTTTAAGAATTTAGTTGATAAAATGTCTGCCTATCTATCTATCTACCAAATTAACTAATTAAGCATGCTAACTTTCTCTTTTATCTGTGATATATTCTAATGAATGTGTCACTTAATACAAAACTAGGCTGCTGCTGGGCATTCTCTACAGTGGCAACAGTTGAGAGCATCTACAAGATCAAGAAAGGCCTACTAAAATCTCTATCAGAGCAGGAAGTTCTGGATTGTTCTAATGGCGGCGACTGCACTGGCGGTAGCAGATACGAAGCTTTCGATTTTATCGTCGCAAATGAAGGCCTAACAACCGAGGCTAACTACCCTTACACGGCGTCTAAAGGTGTTTGTGACCAAACCAAGCTACCTGATCATGCAGCTTACATTACTGGCTACAGGATGGTTACGGAAAACAACGAAGCAGAGCTTATGAAAGCGGTGAATGACCAACCGGTGGCGGTCGCAGTTAACGCCAGACCTTGGCAACATTACACAGGTGGTATTTTTGATAAAGATTGTTCGCCCGATGTCACTCACGCTGTCGTCGTAGTTGGCTACGGTGAGGAATCGGGGAAAAAGTATTGGATACTGAAGAACTCATACGGCCCCAAATGGGGGGAAAGTGGATACATGCGAATAGAGAAAGACGTGGCCGCGAAAGAAGGATTATGTGGTATTGCCACGGCTCCTCTCTACCCATATATCTGATTCGTTTCTGCTTGTTGTTGTCGGTTGTACTGATATGAGTTTCAACAGTTACTTTCCCTTGAAGATTGAAATAAAAAAAGTATGATATCAGTATGGTATAATAGAGTATCCTGCTTGCGCTAAATCTGCTGTTTGTTCACTAATGTAGTAAAATGCAATGTGTTAAAAATCTGATCATATAACGATCTGAAAATGAATGTCTGATTCGTTTCTGCTTATTGTTTCAGTTCTATTTATGTGAGTTTCAACAGTTACTTTATTTGAAGCTTGAAACAAGGAAGTAGGATATCAGTATAGTATAATAGAGTGTTCTGCTTATGTTGAATTTGTGGTTTGTTCATTGATGTAGTAAAAAAGTAATGTTTAAAAAAAATTTCTAGTCAAATAATGATCCGAAAATGCTGCTAGATTAAGGATCACTAGTTCAATCAACGGATTAACAGTGATGTCAACATTACGTGATGAATATTTAATTATTATTTTATTTTTATTATACAGAAAATAGGATTTTTTGCTTATATATCCCTGACTATTATTCAAAATTTTTATATTTATCATTCTATACCTAAAATTATTAATGTTATAAAATGTAGTAAAATTATCAATGAATTTGAAAACATTTTCAATATTTCTCAACTAAAGACAAGTCCACCAAAAAAAACAAATAAAAAAATCAAAAGTTGAGGGAAGTATAGGGATGTAAAACGGCGCCCGGCTCGGTACCGCTCTGGGTCGTGCCTAGGCACGGCACGGGTACTGTAAAACCCGTGTCGAATTGACCCGCTTCAAAGTGATGGGCTGTGCTAGGCTAACCATTTTGAGCCCATTGGCACGGCTCAATACATGCGAATAGCGAAAGATGTGGCTGCCAAAGAAGGATTTTGTGGCATTACCACGGCTCTTTTCTATCCATATATCTAATATGTTTCTTTTCAGTTTTACTTGCAACGGTGCAACCCGCTAGCAATAATAACTCATTAGACCCAAACACCAACTCAAAATATTTAAGCCTAACTTTTTTTTACTAATCGATATGAAACTATTGGGGCGTTACAAACTCTCCCTATTTAAACGTTGACATTCTCGTCGGATTCAAACCAAATCACAAGTGTAGACCAGAATTATCAGACGATATGAGATTCTAGAAGTGACTCCTACAAATTCAAGAGGTGGCTCTCACCAAACCCGTTGGTGTAGCACTTTGTCCTGCATAGCACTTAACTCTCACACTTCCGGCTAGTATTCGACTCTAATACCAATTGTAACGATCCGACCTGCTAGCAATAATAATTTGTTGGGCACAGACCACCGACCCAAAATACTTAAGTTTAGTTACTTATATAATCTAATCAGAATCAATTTTTCATCCGATATGAGACTATTGGGGCATTTCAAACTCCCCCTATTTACATCCTAATGTTCTCGTTGGGTTCAAACCAGTTCACAGATGCAGAGCAGAATTACTAGGCGATGTGAGATTCTAAAGGTGGCTCTTACAGATTCAAGATGTGGCTCCCATCAAACCCGTTTGTGTAACATTTTGTCCCGTATAGCACTTAGCTCTTACACTTCCGACTGGTATTCGGTTCTGATACCACAATTGCAACGGCACAACCTGCTAGCAACAATAACTCGTTGGGTCCAAACACTAGACCAAAATGCTTAAGGCCAATTATTATTACTAGCGTGTAATTTGCCACCAATGTAAGCTATTGAAGCGTTACATTATTGATGTGAGCTTCAATAGCTACTTTCCTTTGAAGCTTGAAATAAGAAAGTAGGATATCAGTATTATATAATAGAGTATCCTGGTTATACTGAATCTGTGGTTTATTATTTAATGTACAATATTTTAAAAATTAGGTCAGATAGTGATTCAAAAATGTATATCTCATTCGTTTCTACTTGTTGTTTCGGTTCTATTAATGTGAGTTTCAACGATTACTTTCCTTTGAAGCTTGAAATAAGGAAGTAGGATATCAGTATCTTATAATAAAGTGTCCTACTTATACTGAATTTGTGATTTATTCATTAATGTAGTAAAACACAATATTTTAAAAATCTGGTCAAATAACAATCCGAAAAATGTTACATGATTAAAGATCACGGGTTTGAACCAACGAATTAGCAGTGATGTCAACATTACATCATAAATATTTAAATATGATTTTATTTTTATCATAGAAAATAGAGACTTTTGCTTATATATCTAGGGATGTAAACCGAGCCGTGCGGCTCAGCACGGCTCTGGGTCGTGCCTAGGCACGGCACGGGTACTGTCGAATCCGCGTCAGATCGATCTAGCCCATAGTGATGGGCTATAATGGGCCGACCATTTGTAGCCCATCGGCCCAGCAAGGCCCAGGCCCGATCACGCCGGGCGCAAATCGGGCCTAGGCTGTAGTGGGCCGAGGGGCCGACTCGTGGCCCGGCACAGCACGACCCACGTGGCTCAAAATGGCTCAACACAGCTGAGCCTCCTTTCCATACAATAATTTAATTATTTCAAAAAAATTTTAAAACTTTAAATTTAATTGAAATGATTTTAAAATTCAAAAAATGTATTCAAATACCCTATACAAACTTATCCCGCCTCATCTGTAGTCTCTGTCAACTACCCAACATATTTAAACTATATCATCTTCTTTAAAATTTTAAATATGTCACCTTCTCTCTAATGTAATTGAAAAAAATGCACCCTTTTTTTCGACCTTTTCCATAAAAATCTATCTAGTCAACTATCACTCGATTTTTAGATTGCAACTTATATTGAATTTAAAATTTTAAAAAATTAAATTTAATAACTTATAATTTTAAATATTAAAATAATTAAAAGTTAAAAAAATTAGATAAATTTAATATTTTTTTATTTTTGGCTCTTTAAATTTATAAGTTAGATAATTTTAATTTATAAAAAGTAGATTTAATTTAAAATTTTTTAAATGTACTTGCACGAATTTATAAATTTAAAATTTTTAATATTCTATTTTCTAAATTGACTTAACATATAAAATGAAGAGATAACATAGATGATAGGGCGGATAAATGGGTGAAATAAACAAAACGCTCACAAATCTAAAAAATCAAATGGTTCAAAATTTTTTTTTTTTTGACAGGATAAAAGAAAGGCTGACTGACCTCCCTCTCAAACTCATAATTATTAAAGTAGTACAGATATAGATATATCTTTTATGCGTGATACGCGATATTTCTCTTCAACTGATTTTAGTCATACAGGGTTATTTTTATTATCAAATATTGCTATCACAGAAGAAGCGAAGAAAAATATGCATTATCTATAATCAACATCGATGGACAATTTCGAACCCAAATGCCGGGTTGTTCCCTTCTTTGTTCCCAAACGCTGTATTTGGTACTCGAGAACAGTAATTTTCAAATTTTTAAAATAAGCTGGTATAAGGCTGAAACTGCTATTCCACCATTTTTTTCTGGAATAAGCTTGTTCCCAAGTAGAAACAATGTTAATTAAAGTTTAAATTTAATGTTAATTATGGTATTAAATTATTAATTAATCTAATTAATATATTTAAATTATTATTTATTGGTTAAATAATAAAATAATTAAATTATTTATTATTTATAATTAACTATTGATAATTTAATGTATTTATTCATAAACTAATATTTATATTGATCAACCATTAATATTTTTATTAATCTAATTAATTTTTTTTACTAGTTATCTAGCTAAAATAATTTAGTAACTAATTAAAAAATTAAATTATTTTTATATTTAATTAATTAATTAATATATTTTTATTATTTTATACAATAATCATAACTAATAAATTTATTAATTTATTAAATTATTTTTAAATAATATTGTGATGTTAATTAATTAAATAAAATAATTTTAATTTAAAATTATAACTCTTATTATCTTTTTTCCAATCTAACCATCCAAACACTATTTATCTTATTCGTAGGAGCAACTTAATTTTCATCTAAACATAAAATTGATCTAATTTCTGCTTATACCTGAACTTATATTTATTTCTGAAATAAATAGTATTTATTTATACCCGAACCAAACGCAGCATTATAGAAAATTAGGCTTTTTTGAGTATTTCGGACCCGCCAACAAGACTAGTCGAGAAGTCTTTGATGCACCGTGAAGTCGACGATCGTTTTCGGGATGTAACCATCCTATATTAATAAGCAGTTTCCAGCTGTGTCGACAAAAGGAGTAATAACAAGGTTCTTGTAAGGAGTCATTTTTCTTTTTTTTTCTAAATAAAAATATATAGAATTTATATAAACTATAAATTTTAGTTTTACTATCTAATCTTTTTAATTTGTTTGATTTTAAAAATGAATACGTAATTTATCTTAACATGTTTAGTTAGTATACTTTATACAGTTCTCACAACTATAAATTTATTAAATTAAATAATAAACTTAATTTTAAAGTTAAAGTATAGTTTACTATTCAAATCAAACAAGCTAAAGTTAAAGTATAGTTTACTATTCAATTATAAAAAAACTCATTTATATGTAAAGTGTCAATTATTAAATCAAAGTTTAATGGATAAAATTTTATAAATTTATTTTTTATATATATTCAATCTAATTCTTTTAACTTATTGTTCGTTGGTCAGCTCGTGAGCCAGCTCGTGTCCGGCTCGTTTATTAACAAGCCGAACACGAACTGAATTTTTCGACTTGATACTTTAAAGAGCCAGCCCGTGTTCAGCTCGTTTATATTCCTAACTAATTCAAAATAGTTCGGAACTTAAATAAATTTTGTATAATTTTATGAATTTTTAAGCGAGTATTACATACAAGAAGAGCGATTGCACCATGTGGTGTTGATTACCACAACAAATGCTGCAACATAAACAAAAGCATGAAACCGACCGTCCTAATACAAATAGCAAAGGACTTGGTGGTTGGTAGGAGTGGCAATCCAGCTCACTATTCGCGAGCTAGCTCATGTTCAACTGAAAATGAGCTCGAGATCGAATCGTTTATTTAGTAAACAAGCCGAACACGGGCTGAATTTTTTAGCTCGTTTAATAAACGAGCCGAACATGAGCTGGGGTCCGCTTGCTCGTGTTTGGCTCGATAACAACTCGAATACATATATTTTATATTTATATATTTATTTAATTTATATTTATATATATATATATATAAATAAATAAATAATTATATATAATATATATTATTATTTATTTTTAGCAAAATAAAAATATAAAGTCGAGCTTAATTATTAAACCAATTATTTTTTATGGTAAAGTTTCAACCAATTTGATCAAATTCTAATGGGTAGAATTTTATAAATTTAATTTTTATATTTACGCAATCTAATTTTTTACTTACTAGCTCGTTGGCCATCTCTGTGAGCAAGCTCGTGTTCAGCTCGCTTTATTAACGAGCCGAACACGAGTTGAATTTTTTGGCTGAGTATTTAACTAGTCGGCTCGTGTTCGCTCGTTTATTTAAACGAGCGAACACGAGCCGGCCGCAGCTCGCTCGTATTCGGCTTTGTTGACACCCATAGTGTGGTACCCGAAGTTCTTAAGTTCGAATTCTAATTGATTTATATTATCAGTTAAGTTTATTTTAGAAAATAAATAAATAAGGCAGGTAACATGTCAATTAAAAATATTAAAAAAAAAAAAAAAAAGGGCATGAATCACATTGAGCCATTGATTGATTGTGATTGGTTCATTGATGATTTAGCCTGAGCCATTAACTGATTGTGACTTGTGAGAGACTTGGTCCTTACTAGATGATTAAGCACGTGAAAACGACCGTTGACTCCACGCGCATGGTACTAGTCTAAACCGCATTAAAATCTGCTAGTCGTGAATCACGTACGTGCTTTAAACTCGCATAAAATAAATTCTCTACCACACAAATTTAAAACTTCACCTATGTACCGTGAATGCTTCTATAAGTCTCGAATTTTTATATCGGATTTGAGCATGTTCGATACAAATACGTCATAAATATGCGTTCAAAAAATCTTGAGGAATCCTATGAATTATTATCCAAGAGCTTAAAACTTAAAAACACCAACTACTGAAACGAGAAAACGTTTCTTATCCACCATTAAAATTACAAATTTTGAAAACCTTTGATCATTAGGCAAATGATGTCGAAAAGATTTAAAATTTGATTTCTAAACACTTTAAGTGGTATAGATCATGTTCAACGGAACCGATCGTCCATTTGAAAGCTCTATCATCGAAAACAACTCGATAGTAAAATGTCCCGTTTACTATCGAGAGTATTCTAGCTCAACTCTACATATATATATATATATATATATATATATAGAGAGAGAGAGAGAGAGAGAGAGAGAGAGAGAGAGAGAGAGAGAGTGGGGGGTAGGGGCCTAGGAGAATGCTTTGATTGAGAGTGAAAGGACAAGGATGGTGCATATGATCATGAGAGAAGCCCCATGTGGAGAAATGGGCAAATAGTATATCCTCAAACTCCTCCAAAACATATCAATCTATATACCCAATGTTGAGTAGTCCCAATCCCAAACCCAATCCCAATATTATTGAAGGAATATATTTTGTGAGCGCCCCAAAATGAGGGGTATTTGAGGTGAGGCTCAAATCAAAGGCCAACCACTCTTATTCTATTTTTCCCACATCGGCTTTTCAAAGAGATCCCACTAGACAAACAGAATATGTAAGAGGCCTAGCGTGAGAAACAAAGGAAATCCTCTTTTTGAATGTAGAGAGAGAGAGAGAGAGAGAGAGAGAGAGAGAGAGAGAGAGAGAGAGAGAGAGAGAGAGAGTTGAGTTGGTAGCATATATATAGAGTTGAGTTGGAATGCTACCAATAGCAAACGGTTCGTTGTCATCCATTTGTTTTGATGATAGAGTCCCAATTGACAATCGGCATCATTGAATATAATCTATAACACTCGAAGCATCTAGACATTAGAATTTTGAATTTGAATTTCTAAATACAATTTTGATTTAAAGCTCTATTAAAATNGGTATAATCGCTCATGTGGGCCTCTTATCCTACAAGCTCGTAGTATCGATCGATCGATCAGAGAGAACAGAAAAGAGAATCGGTGAGATTAAGAAAAAAAGAAAAAAAAAAAAAAACGAAAATATATTATTTTACATCCTATTAAATACCATACTAAATAACATCCTATTTTTATATATTTAAGTTTTAAGCGTACTAGTGATTGAAGTCACAGTCATCAGTTTAACCAATTTAACGTAATAATGAGGGACTTGAGTATTTTAACTATAGATTATGGAGTTTGAGATTATAAAGTAAGTACAATGGGAAAGGCAGTCAAAAGCCAATAGCCTCGAACTGCTATTTGGCTGCCTTCTCCTTTGTATTTATTTTATAATCTCAAATCTCATAATATACAGATAAAATCCTCAAACTTTCCATTTTACTTAGAGGCGGTTTTCAAGTCTTTCATTGCCACGTTAAATAAGATATTGAAAGAATATAACATGTTATTTTAAATATTCGTAAGTAGTTTTTTAATTTTATAAATAATATTGATTTACAATAAGTATCCTTACTCGGACATAGAGATTTCAATTCTCAGTTAATTCTCTGTAATACTCATTTCTCGCCTTTATCTTTAAAAGTATTGTTTTGGAGCATACACTTACTCCCTATGAAATTATGCAACATAATTTTATTATAGCCTAAAATCAAAATTTTATTCTTTTATTTAACCAATTAAAAATTTTTAATATATAAAAATATAATATTATTTTATAATAAATTAAATTTTTTAAAATAAAACTAGTGATGTTAAATTAAGAAATACTAAATCATCTCATCCTTCAAATATCAGCTGCATACCCTGCCTGCGTAAGCAATCTAATCCATTTCTTTTTTTCTTTTTAGTTTTTAAAATTTTTCTTGAAATTAACTATCCTTTTAACATAATTAAATATTTTTTTGTAAAACTTTTTTTTCAACAACCAAATATTTCTATTACCTCCTGAACTTTTAGTGAAGTTTTATTTAATTTACCCTCCAAACTCATAAAATGGATATCTAATACCCTAAACTATAATATTTTATTCATATTACTCTTTTCATCGATTTTCGATTAACGGAGATTGATGGAAAACTGACAGAAGAGATAACATGAATGAAATATTCAAGTTTAAGGTATTAGATGTTTATTTTAGAAGTTCGTGGTATAAAGTGAAGCTCCGCCAAAAGTTCAGAGGATAGCAATACAATATACCCATAAGTTATATATGGTGGAGAAATGTTTTTCTTAAAATATATATATTATGAACTATTAATAAGAACTTTATTAACTTTTCTTAAGATAAGAAATATAACAATATTTTAGCAAATTTATTATTTTATATATAATAAATATATATTATTATATTAATAATATTATTTTTTAGGCTAAATTATAAAAAAACATCTCTGTCAATACCCGTTTTTTTTACTTTCCCCTCCCTCCGTCGTTCAAAAACCTATACTTTGTCCCCTTAAAAAATAAAAAACGTTCACTTCGTCCCCCACCGTCAGTGTTCTATTAGAATTTCGTTTATTTCTTATTTTTTATACCCAAAATACCCCTGAAACCCTCATCCATACCCGCACACATGCCCTCGGTTGCCGCCTTGTCCTCCGCCGCCGCCTCGCTCTCGCCCACTCCTCTGTCTATGCCCAGACACACGCCCTCGCATTTCCGTCGTCGGGATAAGCAAAATTAGAGAGGAGAAGATGAAGAAGATGATGACAATTTGGTCATTTTGTCACATCATACCCTCCTGTGAATATTTTTTTATTTTTTAAGAGGACAAAGTGTAGATTTTTGAATGACAGAAAGGAAAAGTAAAAAAATGGATATTGACAAGGAGATTTTATATAATTTAGCCTATTTTTTATTGGCGGTATCTATACCATGTCTGAACCCTAATTTTTTGAAAGTTGTCGAGTTGTTATGTTTGAGTTGTGTCATGTTCTATATTTCGTACCCGTGTCCCTGACATCTAAAATCTCACACAATTGATGTTTTGTGTTACGCCCCGAGATTTTAACTGTAGACAGCTTTTGAAAGACTTGTGGTAGTAGATGGATCGGCGATCAGCTCCGCTAGACTAATTTATAATATTGAAACTATTTAAAATTAAATTTTATATTTGACTTCGTTTGTTTAGTGAATAAATAGTCTCGAAATAAACTACTGAAAATTAAAATCTCATAAAAATAATAATAAAAGACTTAAATTTTTAATTAAAAGTATTAATCTTGCTTTTGATGATAAGCAAAATTTTTTATTAAAATTTTACTTAATTTGAATTGCTTTACACCGTTGAACTTACAAATATGTTATATCAATCATTAAAATAATTACTTGACAAATGATGTTTAACGGAACCGATCGTCAAATTGGATATCTTATCATCGAAAATAACTTGAAAGCATAGAGGACGTACTATCTCTCTCTATCTCCGTCACACTACCTTCGCCAAATCTCTCTCTCTATATATATATATATATGATCCTAATTTTAAGAGCTTAACTTGTACAAGCAAAAGCTCTAATTTTTAGTAGGTTTTTATTGCAGTCATGGCTTTCACATTCCAGTTTTTTCTTATGGGCTCGTCTCTCGTCTTGTTGTGTTTCTCTTTGTGGTTCAGCTCTTGGAACACTAGAATTGACGGGCCGACGATGACGATGTTCGAGGATTGGATGTCCGAACACGGCCGAGCGTATGCGAATGCGAAGGAGAAGCAGCAACGGTACGAGATCTTTAAGAACAACGTGAAGTATATTGAAGGATTCAACAAAGTCGGCGGGCGCTCGTACACCCTCGGAGTTAACCAGTTTAGCGATCTGACCAACGAGGAGTTTGTGAAAACGTACGCTGCTGGAATTGCGGAGCAGGATATCCCAACAGATAAAGAAGTCTGCCTAGTGGACTTTGAGTATGAAAACATGAGCTTGAGGGCCACTGTTGATTGGAGGACCCGAGGTGCTGTAACTAAAGTCAAGAAACAAGGAGACTGCAGTAAGAATTTTCACCTGTTGTATGATAAAATCTTTTGGTAAAAACATACTTAAGTGACTGATATTATGATCTGCCATTTTTTAGATGATAATCACGTCTTTAGAGCTTCCAATTTTGCTTGATGCATGACTTATTTTGTTTGATGTTTAAGTCAATTGGTGACTTTGTTTAACAAAATTGGGCATGCCTTTGCATCAAAATTTTGTTAGACAAACTTACAATTTATCAATTGACCTTTTATGGCTACATTATTATGCACATATGCCTATCTAAAACTAATTTTAAAAGTAACTTTTAAAAAAATTTTAATTGGCCAACTAATTAACCTCCTTTTTGCCAACTCTCAGTACCATCTTGGACAAAAATGAGAAAATTAAGTGGCGAACTCTTTACTATCTTTAAAAATAAGTGAATCATTCTCTATTTTCAGATTCTTGTTGGGCATTCTCTGTGGTAGCAACAGTTGAGAGCATCTACAAGATCAAGAAAGGCGAACTAAAATCTCTATCAGAACAGCAAGTTCTCGATTGTTCTGACGGCGGCGACTGCTCGGGCGGTAGCAGATTAAAAGCTTTCCGTTATATCGTCGCAAATAAAGGCTTGACGACCGAGGCTAACTACCCTTACAAGGCATCTAAAGGGGTGTGTGACAAAACCAAGGAATCCGATCATGCAGCTTACATTACTGGCTGCAGGTTGGTTACGAGAAACAACGAAGATAAGCTTATGAAAGCAGTGAATGACCAACCGGTAGCGGTCGCAGTTAACGCCGGACCTTGGCAACATTACACAGGTGGTATTTTTGATAAAGATTGTCCGCCCGATGTCGATCACTGTGTCGCCGTAGTTGGCTACGGCGAGGAATCGGGGAAGAAGTATTGGATACTGAAGAACTCGTACGGCCCCGAATGGGGTGAAAGTGGATACATTCGAATAGCAAAAGATGTGGCTGCAAAAGAAGAATTATGTGGTATTGCCAAGGCTCCTCTCTACCCGTATATTTGATCCGTTCTGTTTGTCGTTTCAGTTGTACTAATGTGAGTTTCAATAGTTACTTTTCTTTGAAGCCAGGGATCGGAATAGGATATCAGTATCATATAATAAAGTATCCTGCTTTATATTAAATCTGTGGTTTGTTCGTTAATATAGTAAAACACAATGTTTTAAAAATCGGGTCAAATAGTAATCCGGAAAGGTATATATGATCCGTTTATGTTAATACTGAATCTGTTGTTTGTTATATAATGTAGTAAAAATGCAATGTTTTAAAAATCAGGTCAAATAGTAATCTAAAAAAGTTACTTTTGGTTAAGAGTCACTGGTTCAACAAGTGGATCAACCAGCGATGTTACCATGACGTCATAAATATTTAATTATTATTTTATTTTATTATACAAAATAGAGGTTTTTGCTTATATGCCCATGACTATTATATATTCAATACTTTCAAATTTGTACTTCCATACCCAAAATTATTAAATTTAGTAAAATTACCAATGAATTTGAAAACATTTTTAATATTTTTCAACTATAGTCAATTCCACAAAATAATAATAATAATAATAATAATAAAATCAGAAGTTGAGGGGAGTATAGGGATGTAAAACGGGGCGCCCAGCTGGGTATGGCTCTAGGTAGTGTCTAGGGGTGTAAACGAGCCGAACACGGGCGAGCTGGCGGTTCGGCTCGTGTTCGGCTCGATTTATTTGGTTCGTTCAAGTATCGAGCCGAAAAATTTAGTCGGTGTTCGGCTCATTTATTAACGAACCGAGACACGAGCTGGCTCGCGAGCTGGCCAGCAACAATAAATTAAAAATGATTAGATTAAATATATATATATAATTAAATTTATCAAATTTTATTCTATTAGACTTTGGAAGTTCCTAATAGTTAAAACGTTTACATATAAATTGAGTCTTTTTATAATTAAGTTCGCTTTATATTTATTTTGCTAAAAATAAAATAATAAAAAGTATATATTATATATAATGTTATATTTATGTATAAAATATAAATTAAATAATTAATAAATATAAAATATTTGTATTCGAGCTGTTATCCGAGCCGAATCACGAGCGAGCTGACCCAGCTCGTGTTCGGTCGTTTATTCAAACGAGCTGAAAAATCCACGCTCGTGTTCGGCTCGTTTACTAAACGACGCGAGCGATCTTCGAGCTCATTTCGAGCGTCCGAACACGAGCTGGCTCGCAAATAGCAAGCTGGATTGCCACCCCTAGCAGTGTCTAGGCACCGCACGGGTACTGTAGAATCCGTGTCAGACCAATCCGTCCCGAAATGATAAGCTGTATTGGGCCGACCATTTCAGCCCATTGGTCCAGCACGGCCCAGGCCCGATCATGTTGGGCTTGGATCGGGCCTACACGTTTGACCCGGCCCGGCACGGTACGGCCCGACCCGCATGGCCATGCCCGCCAAGTTCAACGCGGCTCAACACAGCTGAGCCTCCTTTCCATACTATAATTTAATTATTTTAAAAAATAATTTAAAACTTTAAATTGTAATAAAAATATTTTTTTTTCAAATTTAAAAATATTATTCAAATAATTTTTAAAATTTAAATTAAAAAATTTTTAATTCTTTCTCCGCATATTTTCAAAAAAAATTTAGATTGTCCCATGTGGTTTAGCTCATTCTAAACTTTTTTTTTGTGATTAGACTCCTAATATAAAATGGTTTGAGCAACATAGACGAAATGAATTAGTTTACAATGCATGAGTATAATATGCATGTAAAATATAAGTAGTTGAATTAGTATTACTTGTATCTTAGTTGATTTTTTCCATGGGAATTTTTTGTGATTATGAGATATATGCATTCATGCACAAGCAATTTGCAATTAATTTAAATTCTTAGTGTCTTTCTTATTACGTCTTCGAATCTTAGCCACAAGTTTAACTTATCATATTTTTATAATTTTTACATCTATCAATTATTAGGATTCATATTATTTGTATAATTAGATGATTCTTAATTACATAAATCAGTTCTCTAGGCTATGAAAATTATATATGAGAGATACCCAATGAATATAATTGCAATAGTGTAAATTTTAGATTAGTCTGAAACTTACAATATTTCTATTTAAGAATTAGCTTTTTCCAATAACTATAACAATAAATCTAATATTTATGTAAGATTTTAAATTGCCTTCTATATTGAAATAGAGTGTTTTCAATCAATCATAACTTAGTAGTATGGAAAATTATGTGGATAATTAAATTAAAGAAAAAAAATATTTCTAGAAGGTGCAAAAGAAAATAAAGTTGCTGATGAACTAGCTATTACGGCATGTTTAGTTCATGTTTGGAATAAAAATGAAAAATAAAATTGAATTGTATTTAAATGAAAAATAGAATAGTGAATCATTCAAAAATATTTGAGTGGGTGTCGTGTGGCAATACAGCAGAATCATGCTGGTAGTGATACTAATTTTTTTTATCAAAAAAATTATGGATAAAATGAATGGGTATCCATTAAATTATGAGCATTTTGATCAAATCACAGGTACCCACGAGTACGCGCATATACAATTTCCTTAAAGAAAATTTAAAAATAAAAATAGCTATAGGTATGTTTGGTTCGAAGTCAGAATCGATGCCGAAATTAGAGTAAGAATAAGCTGGAAACGGAATCGGAATGATTCATTACTTCATTCTATTTGGTTCGTCACCTGAATCGGAATGAATAATTTTTATTGTTGATATTTGGTTTAGATAGATATCGGAAACATAATCAAATTAATATGTCAATTTTATCTTTATAATATGTTAGTTTAAATTCAAACTGAACTTTACTTCAAAATTTTAAAATGATGTCAAAATTTTAAATATAATTTTTTAAAAAATTAAAATTTGAAATTGAATGGATAATTCAAAATATAAAACAAAATTTCGATTTATTCAAATTCAAAATTAAAATTATAATTTAAATAAAATTTGAATAAAATTTTAAATTTTAAATTTAAATTTAAATTTATAAAAATTAGATTTGAAATGCTTGATTAAATTTTAATTTTTAATTTAAGGTCATATTAAAATTTAAATTTATAAATATAAGTTTTCTAATTTTAAACTTATGTTTTAATTAAAAATAAGCTTAACAAGTTATATTTAATCCGAACAAATCCATTCCGCCCGGATTGAATTTCCAATCCTGCCACCTGCCCACCGACCCGCAGGCGGGTATGGATAAGGATAATGATTATCAATAAATTTGTGGATAAATTCTACCTACGTCTGCATAATCTGTTGTTACGATAAACCGTTTTTGCCTGATCTACCTAATAGTGGATATTTTTTGCACCCAATACATCATTATTTATCTTAAAATTTTTATTTTTATAAATTATAATTTAATAATATCACTACTTGGACGTGAGATTCATGCATGCATGTATGGCTTATTCTTTTTCTTTCTTTTTTTTTTTTTTTTGTTGTATCAATGATTCAATAAATATATATGTAGGCAGTTGCATGATGTGAAGTTTGATTAATAAGCATGGAGTTCGCCTCAATAAAAGGGTCACTAATAAAATTTATTAGGGAAAACTTCAAAAACCCCCCCTGTGGTTTCGTTCATTCTCACTTTGCTACCCTGTGGTTTAAAACGTATCAATTTGCCCCCCTGTGGTTTCGTTTTTATCTTTTTGTTATCAATTTTATTATTATTTTTTTTAAAATCAGTGACAAAGTTAAAATTAAAGGATACTAAAGTGACTATTCGATAAATATAGATGGTTATCTGAAGTTTTTTGTATATAATTTAACGAAATATTAACGAAAAAGCTTCCGAAAAGATAAAAA
>NC_033631.1:886720-889623 GCF_001540865.1 Ananas comosus | reverse complement strand
GCTAATATAACCTAAATGTTAAATTAATAAATTAATTAGTAATTAATAATTTAATTAATCACAAGTAATTTAATAAATTAATAAATTAATAATAATAACAATCAGATAGTTAAATTAGTCATTATATTAATTAATAATCAATATAATATTGATTATTGAATAAGTACACTATAATAATTAATTTATTTAATTAGCAAATTAATTAATTAATAAATTAATACCGAATAGTTAATTTAAATATTATTAGAGTAATAAATTAAGTAGTTAATACTTATCTAGTTTGATTAGCAAGATAAATTAATATATAATATATTAATTAAATAATATTTTATTATTAATTTGGTAGAAGTATAAGAGAGGAATATCGAATTGACTATTTTATCTAGCCATTATGAAAAACAGAAGTGTTATGTTGAATTTCAATTTGCAAATATACGTGGCGCAATATTATTAGGTTTTTAGAATTAAATTTTAGGGAAAACTTCAAAAAAACCCCCTGTGGTTTCGTGCATTCTCTCACTTTGCTACCCTGTGTTTAAAACGTATCAATTCCTTCTCCTGTGGTTTCGGTTGTGATTAATTAAATTATTAATTACTAATTAATTTATTAATTAACATTTAGGGTTATTTAGCAATATTCATGATTAATTAGTAAATTAAATAAGTTGAATTATTATTTAATTAATATTTTATATTAATTAATTAAATAAAATATTATTGTGTGCAAAAGAAAATAAAGTTGCTGATGAACTAGCTATTACGGCATGTTTAGTTCATATTTGGAATAAAAATAAAAAATAAAATTGAATTGTATTTAAATGAAAAATAGAATAGTGAATCATTCAAAAATATTTGAGTGGGTGTCACGTGGCATTCAATGAGCGACACCAAGTCACGTGGCACCCATCGCCCCTACAACAGCTCTGAATATTAATCCATACCCACGGATACCCACGGGTGGGAGATCATCATGGCAATACAGCAGAATCACGCCGATATTGATACTAATTTTTTTATTAAAAAAATTATGGATAAAATGGATAGGTATCCATTAAATTATGGGTATTTTGATCAACTCACAGGTACCCACGGGTATGCGCATATACAATTTTCTTAAAAAAAATTAAAAATAAAAATAGTTATAGATGTGTTTGGTTCGAATTAAGTCAGAATCGGTAAAAGAATCGGAATAAGAATAAGCTGGAAACAGAATCGGAATGATTTATTACTTCATTCTGTTTGGTTCGTCACTTGAATCGGAATTGGAATGAACAATTTTTATTATTGGTGTTTGGTTTAGATAGATATCAGAAACATAATCAAATTAATATGTCGATTTTATCTTTATAATATGTTAGTTTAAATTCAAACTGAAAATTAAATACTAAAACTTTACTTCAAAATTTTAAAATGATGTCAAAATTTTAAATATAATTTTTTAAAAAATTAAAATTTGAAATTGAATGGATAATTCAAAATATAAAACAAAATTTTGATTTATTCAAATTCAAAATTATAATTATAATTTAAATAAAATTTGAATAAAATTTTAAATTTTAAATTTAAATTTAAATTTATAAAAATTAGATTCGAAATGCTTGATTAAATTTTAATTTTTAATTTAAGGTCATATTAAAATTTAAATTTATAAATATAAGTTTTCTAATTTTTAAACTTATGTTTTAATTAAAAATAAGCTTAAAAAGTTATATTTAATCCGAACAAATTCATTTCGCCCGGATTCAATTTTCAATCCTGCCGCCTGCCCACCGACCCGCAGGCGGGTATGGGTAAGGATCATAATTACCAATAAATTTATGGACAAATTCTATCTACGTCCTCATAATCTGTCGGTACAATAAACCGTCTTTGCCTGATCTACTTAATAGTGAAAATTTTTTGCACCCAATGCATCATTATTTATCTTACAATTTTTATTTTTATAAAATTATAATTTAAATAATATCACTACTTGGACGTGAAATTCATGCATGCATGTATGGCTTATTCTTCTTTTCTTTTTTTCTTTTTTTTTTTTGTATCAATGGTTCAATAAATATGTAGGCAGTTGCATGTAGGGATGTCAATGGGTATGGATACCCCAAATTTTATCCGAATCCGAACCCAAATGAAACGGATATATCCGATGGATATGGATATGGATTCGGATATGAATATCAAAAATAAAAATCCAACGGATATGGATTCGGATATGGATTTTGATTGTACCCGACCCGAACCTGAACCCGAATTTATTTTGTATTATATATAAAATACATATAAAAATTTGATGTTATATTTAAATTTGTATTTTAAAAATTTAGATTTAATATAATATATTTTGAAATATTGAAAAAAGAAATAATTGTTTCGGGTTCAAATTTTCGGGTTCGGGTTCGGATTCGGATTTCGGATTTTTGGTCGGGTTCGGGTTTGGATATGGATTTTTAAAATCCGTCGGGTTCGGGTTCAGGTTCGGGTCTCGGGTTTGGAGTCGGGTTTGGGTTCGGATTTTTAAAAATCCGTCCCGAATCCGACACGTTGACATCTCTAGTTGCATGATGTGAAGTTTGATTAATAAGCATGGAGTTGTGCTAAAATAAAAGGGTCGCTAATAAATTTAATTCTGAAAACCTAATAATATTGTGCCACGTATATTTTGCAAACTGATATTCAACATAACACCTTTTTTTTTTCATAATGGCTAGATAAAATAGTCCCACATTCTATAATAAAAAAATTATTATTGAAAATATAAGGATACCGGAAATATAGTACATAATACTGGCGATGTCTTTTTTTTTTTTTTTCATTTTATCTCTCTTTTTTTTTATGTTAAATCAAAGTTTATCAATATTTAACAGGTTGAAATAGAGTTTAATAGATTAAATCGGGGATGAGCG
>NC_033631.1:847531-886602 GCF_001540865.1 Ananas comosus | reverse complement strand
ATCTTTTTTTTTTTTTTTCTGTAGCGGTCATAATACATGATAGTCTTCTCAGGAGAAGAAAGATATATAATTTTTTTTTACTTTTTCTTTTTTATTTTTCTTCTTCTTTTTCTTTCATGCATCTTCTGTATCAATCCTTTTTTGTTCGCCCTTTGGCCCCTTCCCCCTCGTCGCCATCGCCATTGTCGTCGAACATCCCCATTCACTGCCGCACCCTCCACCGCAGTATCACCTCCGCAATCTATGTCATATCCGAATCGGTCTTGGCGGAGGTGTGAGCAAGATATTAGGATTTTGTTAGATTTGTAGTTGATTTTTTAGTTGGATAAGAATTAATATTTAAATCTGTTGGAGATAAATTAAAATTTAAATATTAATTAGAGTATGAATCTAGCTAGATTAGGATATATATTTAAATTTTTTGGAGATAAATTAATTAAAATTTAAATATTTATTAGATTAGGAATTCTAAATATATTAGAATTTTGGTACGTTTTATTGTAAGCATTATATAAGCACCATGTAGAGTGCTTTTGGAGAGTGAGTACAGTCAAAAAATTTGAAACTCTTTGGTGGGTTGTACCAGAGATAGAGAAAGAGAGAGAGAGTTGGCCGGTTGCATGCTCCTAGTGCACGGGTGCATGTGAGAGAGAAAAAGAGAGAGTTGTGTTCTTTGTGGGTTTATAGAAGACGAAAGAAGGGTAGGTGAGATTTAAAAAAGAGGGCTCGGTTTGTAGCTACTGTATGCAGAACAGGAGTCAGCTGTAATCTCCTCTTATTTAATGAATCTTATTTTAACAGCATATTTTCTGTTTTGATTTTTTTTTCTTTTTTATGATTGTATCAGCTTTCACTGAGGAGACGGGTTTATGGTAAAAATCCGATTCGATGCTTTCATTATGGAATCCCAACAATCGGTACCGGATTCACAACAGTCGGTATTGAAGCGGGTTGCGGATTCACAAGATCTGGTACCAGGACGAGTACCGAATTCCCAACACAATGTAAGAGAAATGAGCGTAGCATTAAGTTCAGGCAACATAGGAGGAGAAGGAGTAGGAGAAAGGAAAGGATGTGGGAAGTAAAAGAGGGCGAGGAGGGAGACGAACCGGGCGGAGAAATACGACGAATGAGAGAAGAGAGAGAGAGTGGAACCAATTTTTTTTTTTTTATCAATTTACTAAAAATTTGGACCGAATCTACAAAAACCAAAAAATAGCCCGTTTTTACAAAAATTCAAAACCGATAAATTTTTTATGCAAATTGGCCACTAATAAAAATATGTTGATATTGAAATTTTTAATGGCATGTACAAGATATTTGTTGTGAAAGAGTTCAAATTAGTTGAATTTTTATAAAAGAATTTTTTAAAACGTCTAAATCAAGTTCAACAACTTTAACCTTAATTACATTGGATGTTGGGGTTACATTTAAAAAACTTAAATCAATTACTAATACTTTGTTTGCGGCCCCACCCCCAAGATTTGCGCCGCCCGGTGCGGACCATTCAACGAAGAGGGGCTCCACATAGGGATGTCAATGTATATGAATATCCGAAATTTTATTCGAATCCGAATCTGAATAAAACAGATATATCCGATGGATATGAATATAGATTCGGATATGGATNCGCAAACCCGAACAAAGCGGATATTTTCAATGCCAAACGGATATGGATATCAAAAATGAAAATCCGACAGATTTGGATTTCGATATGGATTTTGAAAATTCATCGGGTTCGGATTTGGGTTTTTAAAAATCCGCCCCGAGTCCGACCCGTTGACATCTCTAGCTCCACATGCACCTGTGGTCCCCCTTCCTCAATCAAAGGGTATTCGCTGATTTGGTTACGAATCAGCAAATTAGAAAAAAAAAGAAAAATTAATAAAAAAAATTTAAGATGTATCAAAAGAAGGATGTGTGAACGGACATAGAAAACTGCTTAGAAAAAGTCTTAAATCATTAATTGTGAAAGATGTATAAAACAAATTTCTAATAAAAGTGGACTTAAAAATAAATTAGATGCTGTATAGGACTGTCAACGAGCCGAGCAGAAGCGAGCTAGGGTCAGCTCATGTTCACCCGTTTATTAAATGAGCCGAACACGGGATAGCTCATTCACGTACTGTATTCCAACTTCATTATTATAAACAAATAGTAGGGACCTATTTGCAAATCCATGGACTCTTTATGTAGTTCCCAAACTTTTGATTATATTTTATTTTGGTCCCCAAGCTTTTCCGATTCCGCATTTGATGCCCAAATTTTTAGAAGTGTTTTATTTTAGTCTCTATTCTTATGTATTATCATATGAAAATTTATTATCTACACTCAATGCAAATACTCATGCAGAATTTTGTTATGTGAACACATACATAATTTTATATATGCACGTAAAATCACATCATCAATGCGACATAAGAGCCCGTCATAATATTCACATTTATAAGGATAATGAATGATGTGAGTCTCACATTATCTTAGCCACTAAAAAGCTTTTTATTTCTAAGTACATATTCTTTTAGGAAGGCATAATATTTTTTTCTTTTATTCAATTCCATACATCTATTAATTTTTAATCTTCTATCTCATATTTCAATCATATCATCCGTTGAATTATAATTTTTTTATACTTATTAAAATTTTAAATACAAAATATGAGTTGAATGGATTAGTACTCAGACATACAGGAAAACCAAATATAGACAATATTTTTTCTCTAAGCTAAAGGATAAATAATACAAAAATTTCTTGATCTTAGAGATCGAGCTTACTAACAGGAGAAATACTACTTGCACATCCAATCCATATTCAAAATGGGTTAAACAATTTTTTTGAATTTTCAGTATTAAGAGAAAAGATGAGTGTGATGAGAATAGTACTAAAAAAAAAAAAAGAAAATTTTGAGTAAATAGGTGGAGTGTAAGATTTATACCTATTTTAAATGTACAAATAGTATTACACTATTAATAATTTCAGAATCAAAATGAAGCTTGTGTGAAAGCTCAAGAACTAGTTGTTCGGTTCAACGTAAAACTATGAAAAATGATTCTTTGTGAAAAAAAAAATTTTGACAGAAAATTTTCTTTTATGCTATGTAATGTTTGGTTTGTTAAAAAAAAATAATTTTTTCAGCCATACTTGTTGAGCAAAAAATAATTTTATATACTTTTCTTCTATTGAATATATTATATATTATTTATATAAATAATTATTATATTATATATATTATAACTATAATTTATATCTACATATATTATCATTACCATCATCATCATCTATTATATTATACAATATATAATAGTATATCGTTAATATACTATACTATTATATATTGAGTTGAGCTAGAATACTATCGATAGCAAACGGGCTCCATTGCCACTCATTTGTTTTCGATGATAAAGCCTTCAAATCGACAATCGGTACCGTTAAACATGAACTATACAACTTGAAGTATTTAGAAATCAAATTTCAAATCTTTTCGACATCATTTGTCTAATGATTAAGGGGTTTCAAAATTTGTAGTTTTAATGGTCGATATGAGACGTTTTCTCTTTTAATGGCGTAAAGATATCCAAATCAATTGAATTTTTGTTAGAAAATTCTTTAAACTATTTAAAACAAGATCTATACTTTTGATCTTGATTACAAGATTCCTATCATCATTTTTTAAAGAATATTTATTTTTAGCCGTTGATTTTTGTGTCCACTCGATGAATAAAAGAACAATATCGAAAATGTATGAAATTGGATTTCTAAATACTTCAAGTGGCATAGATCATGTTTAACGATACCGATCATCGATTTGAAGTCTCCAGCATCGAAAATAAATGGGTGGCAACGGAGCCCGTTTGCTACCGATAGTATTCTAGCTCAACTCATTATATATTATATAATAGGAGTTGGACTAGGCTATTATTAGTAGCAAAATCCTATTGTTGCTACCAGTTTTTTAGCCTTTGGATCAGCTCTTTTTATTATTTCTAACCATTGGATTAAATACTATAACCGAGTGGGGACCACTCAACCCTAGGGGGACCACTCAACTCTAACCGACTAATATCATCCCGACCCTACAATTTTTCATCCAAGGGTTAAAAACTTGATAACAAAAAGAGCGTTTTACTATTAATAGTATTCTGGCCTAATTCATATAATAGCATATTATATAATATACTGTTGCTCTCTCACTCGGTCCACACATTGCTCTCTTACTCGGTCCACGAGGTTCCACACGTACGTCACCGCGTGGACCGCGTACGTCACCGCGTGGACCGCGTGCGAACGACTCCATGAGCCGCAAATTCTTTTCCTGAGAATTTTCGTTTTTCGTTGGATAACAGCCAAAAATAAAAAAATTTAATTTTTTTAAATTGGTAAACATTATTTTTACGAAAAATATTATTTTACATCGAATTAAACAAGTGAAAAAAAATAATTTTTATATTACAAAATACTTTTCATCATCGTTTTTGGTCAAACTAAACATACTCTAATTCAATTTACTCTTTGAGTGCTAGTTACTAGTCTTCTCTACGATCCTATTTAAATTGTTTACAACTGAGTCTATCTAAATATTATAATTAACACACTAAAAATTTGCTCTTTGAGTGCTACTAGATAGGGGTGTTAACGAGTCGAACACGAGTAAGCTGATACCGGCTCGTATTCGATTTTGATCTAAAATAAATAGATTATATTATATATATATATATATATATATATATATATATATATATATATAAAATTTATAAATCGTACCTATTAGACTTTGATCTAATGATTGAAAATTTACATAAAAATGAGTCTTTTTATAATTAAGTTGGAATTTTAATATGTTTTCTAAAAATTATAATAATCAAATATATTATATATATATTATTGTTTATATATTATAATAATAATATAAATTAAATAAATTATATAAATATAAAATATATGTTAGGAGCCGAACACAGAGCAGCTGACTCCGTCGCGTTCGCTTGTTTATGAACGAGCTGAAAAATTCAGTCGTGGTTCGACTCGTTTACTAAACGCGCGATCCATCTCGAGCTCATTTCGAGCCTAACACGAGCTAGCTCGTAACAGCGAGCTGTATTGCCATCTTTACTATTAGCCTTATTCTACAACCTATTTGAGTCGCATCTAAAAAATAATAAACATACTAATTTTATCATTCCCTTTTGTCAATTTAGAGCCAAAATAATTATTCCAATTTTAAAACTATAATAAGATATATAAATATTATATATATATTATATATTATATATAATATATAATAATATATAATGGAATAAATTTCATCAATACCCTTCTAAGAGATAGGAATTTCATAAATGCCCCTATAAATTACAAAATATCAGCAATACCCCTCTATAAAACAAAAATATTCACAAATACCCTTAAGATTAACATTCCGTTAAAAAGTCATCTAATATTCTGTAAATACCCATTTTACCCTTATTAATTACTAATTTAACTAAGTGTAATAATTTAAGATTAATTACATGATCAAGATCAATTCTTAACCTTTCAATCACATAATAATTCAACATTCTTTTTAAAATTTTACAATTAAATATCTATAGTCTATTAAGTGTAATAATTAAATCTTGTTATAATTTTTCGCATGTAAATTATATATAGTTGTAATGCAATATTCCATTGTAATATTCAATATTAATTTCAAGATTTAATTTTTTTGAATTTTATTTAAATAACTCACATAAGTCATACAAAAAATGTTTTGATATAAATTTTTTTTGATATTAGTATTTTTCATATGACCCAATCAAGCAACAGTTTTTTAATTACACATTTATTGTCAACAAAAAAATAACATTGTACGAAGACCCGCTCACCCATTAGTCCACTTTGGCATGGCCCTAGCTTTGAATAATATATATATATTATTAATTGAGCTCCTATATTTTTAAAAGTATCAAGTTATTAGTGGTTGTAGATTTGTGTCCATTGGATTAAGAGATGTGCGGTTAGATGATGTTTCCACATATTTTATCTACCAATAATTAGTACTAAAAATATTATTTTTAAAATTTGAAGGGTATTTATGAAATTATTTCTTTATTAGTTGCTGTCAAAAGAACACCCCAACCGAAGGTAAATTAGTCATTTTATAACCTAATCATAACGTCCGTTAGAAAAAAGGGTATTTGTGATAATTTTTTACATTTGAAGGGGTATATATGATATTTTCAATTTTATAGGGGTATTTACGATATTTAGATATTTAAGAGGGGTAGTGGTGAAATTGCCCCTATATATATATATATTTTATGTTGTAAACTTAGCATTTCTACTCCGTTTTATTTAGCAATGATTCAGGAACTGAACCATAATATTCAAAACTGTCATGTAGTATCATACAAAACTACCCGTACATCGTTACGTAACATAACTCCCCACTTGCCCCTGAAACCCTCACAAGTCTCCAAAGATTAAACACACACATTCCAACAAATTCATCATCACAAACTCTCCTCTCCCTCTTCCTCTGCCTCTTCTCCCTCCTCTTCAAAGTCCACCTTTCTCTCTCTCGCCTTCATTCTCCTCCACAAATTACATCAACTGTCCTCCAATTTTCTATCCTGTCCCCATTGCTCCACTTTCTAGTACAAAAAGTGAGTTACAGTTACACAACGCAACATCTCTGACAAACTAAAGACGCAACATCTCTGACAAAAACTAAAGCGACAAAAGTGATGTTTCTAGCATCAGAATATTATTATTATTATTAAGGTACTCAAAAATTCAAGATTCAAAAGTCACGCACCTTTTCTTCCTCTTCCTCTTCCTCCTCCTTCCCATAATGGAAACCACAACAACAACAACAACATCAGAGCCTCTCCTCTCTGCCCTCTTCCCGAAGATGACGAGCTGACTGTCCCTCCCCCCTTCTCCCCTCCCTCCCCTTCCCCTTCCTTCAAAGAACGCATCATCTTCGGCCCTTCCCCTCCCCCTCCTGCAGCCGCCGCCATCATCACTTCGGCCGGAGATCTCGAATCCCCTCCTCTTCCCTCCACCGCCGCTGCCGCCTCCGACAGCGATCTCCAATTATGGCTCTCCGACCCCTTCCTCTCCTCCAGACAGCACAAGTCGAGCCTCCACCGCTGCCGCACCGCCCCTGCCATATCCCCCATCGACGGCGGCCACAATTCAGATTCGCAATCAAGCTCTCAATCCGACCACGGTCCCAAGGACCCGTCCTTGGTCCGCAACGCGTGCCTGCTGCTCTTCGGCTACCTCGCCTTCGGCGTCGTCGTCTACGCCGTCTGCCCGTCCAGCTTCTCCGGGCAGTCCACCCACCCCGTCGTCGACGCCTTCTACTTCTGCATCGTGACGATGTGCACCATCGGCTACGGCGACATCACGCCGGCCACGCCGCTCGCGAAGCTCTTCTCGATCACGTTCGTCATCGTCGGCTTCGGCTTCGTCGACATCCTCCTCACGATCATGGTCGGCTACGTGCTCGACCTGCAGGAGTCGCTCCTCACCGCCGCCGCCCGGGACCGGGGGCGGGGACGTGAACTACCTGATCGACGTCAAGAAGGGGCGCGTCCGGATCCGGACCAAGGTCGCGCTCGCGCTCGGCGTCGTCGTGCTCTGCGTCGGGGTCGGCGCCGCCGTGCTGCGCTTCGTCGAGCGCCTCGGCTGGCTCGACGCGTTCTACCTGGCCGTCATGTCGGTCACCACCGTCGGCTACGGCGACCGCGCCTTCCGCACGCTGCCCGGCCGGCTGTTCGCCTCCGTCTGGCTGCTCGTGTCCACGCTCGCCGTCGCCCGCGCCTTCCTCTACCTCGCCGAGGCCAGGATCGACAAGCGCCACCGCATGATCGCCAAGTGGGTGCTCTGCAGGGACATGACCGTCTCCGAGTTCCTCGCTGCCGATATCGACCACAACGGCTTCGTCACGTAAGCCCCCCCCTTCCCCCACTTCTTCAATCCATATGCAACTGCTCTATGACTATGAATGTGATTGTGCAATAGTAAATTCGAGATGCCCCAATAGTCTCACGATGGAAAAATGATTCTAATTAATGATGCCTCACACGCTAATAATAATAATTGAGATTAAGCATTTTGGGCTTTTGGTTTGGGTCTAACGAGTTATTGTTACTAGCTGGTCAGGTCGTTACAATTGGTATCAAAACCGAATACCGGCCGGAAGTATGAGAGCTAAGTGTTATGCATTATATCTTAAATGCATTAGTACGATATACTCGACATGTTGTTTCTTATCTCTGTTTTTTGGTAGGATCTTAAATGCATGAGTACTATATACTCGACATGTTGTTTCTTATCTATGTTTTTTGGTGGGATCTTAACTGCATGAGTGTGATCTACTCGACATGTTGTTTCTTATCTCTGCTTTTAGGTAGGACTGCAAAAATTATATCTTAAACGAATGAGTGCGATATGCTCTACTTGTTGTTTCTTATCTCTGTTTTTCAGTAGGACTGTAGAAATTATATCTTAAACGAATTAGTATGATATACTCGACATGTTGTTTCTTATCTCTATTTTTAGGTAGGACCGCAGAAATTATATTTTAAAGGAATGAGTGCAATCTGCTCGACATGTTGTTTCTTATCTCTGTTTTTAGGTAGGACTGTAAAAATTATATCTTAAACGAATGAGTGCGATTTGCTCGACATGTTGTTTCTTACAGAAACAAGCAAAATATTTTCCCATCGCAATTCCAAATGAAGCCTATATAGTGGCCAAGATAGAGCTATTGAATTATGTTTACTCGACTTTTAGCCGTTTTAGGGTAATGCAAACCGAGGAAAGAAGATGAAAATGAAAGGAGAAGGAAAAAAGGGGTGTACATCCGAGTGGAAAGTTGATTTGGAGTTATTAGGTCAATTGAGGTCTTTGGTTAGTTAATACTTCTAATAGAAAGAGAGATGAATATTGGTAAAGCTTAGCCATGTAGAATTTGTAGTCGACAAGGTAAAGCAGAGTGTTGATTTCATGTTAAATGGACCAGAGGAATCATATGGTATGGGAATCGGATTTGGAGCAACACAAAGAGGAGCATATGTCCAAGTGAAAGAATCATTATTCGTATTCAATTTTTTAGTTCATTTTGTATCACAACTGCATCGGATTTGACAAAAAGGGAGTAGAGAAGGATGTGAAGGAGAGGGTAAATAAGAGGTGAGTCGAGGATTTATGTTATTGTGAGCTTTACTGTATGAAATATAATTCAGATAGGATGAAAATGTAATTAAGAGGATGGCATCTTATATTTGGGATTTGTATAAACGTAATATATATAAAGCTTTGAGCGGGGTAAGTTTTGTTGTTTTCAATGTAATTGCTAAATCTGATTAGATTAAATATGCCAGGTTAACTGTTTATTTGTAAACTAGTTTAAGATTGATTTACGAATGAAAATTAAGCTAAAATTATAGCTAAGCGGACAGAGTCTTACATTTTGTGTTATAGCTGGTGGACAGGCCATTAGAGTATGAGCGTGCTTCATTTGGTGGAATATTGCAGATTTAGAATTAATTAGAAGCATGATCTCACTTGGATAATCTATGCGGACTTAAACATTATAGATGATATGTGATGTATTGTTAAAACAAAGAAACAACCATAGTATGCTAAGACAGAAAGGATCGAGGACAGGTGGCATTGGTGGACGCTTCTTTTGTATGTCTTTCTTACCAAATTTCTTCCTCATTTATTTGATGGAACTAACAGCCCTGCTGTAGTTCTTCATCCTTGCTATCGTTGGGAAAGGGGAGGGGAGGGTTTAAGCAAAGTATCCATGCTAGTACTATATAGCATACACTTAGCATTTTTCCCCTTTTAGCATGGTATAAAACACATAAATGTGGATCTAATTTCTTTCTATATGACATGCCGTGCCAATTCTGGAACATTTTTCTATATGGTGAATCACTCGGTAATAAGAAAGATTTACCTTGCTTGGATGTCTGTTATACTTTTTTTGGACAAACCCGGTAACAATTACTGCCAAAAGATATGAAGACTGATGAATTAAGCATTGTTGTGTAGCAGAAAATATGAGAGAAGCTCCTTCGCTGCGTATTCACTTGAATTGCTGTTAATTAGATGGTCGAGATAGGTGTCTACAGTTGGTAGAAATGATAACAATAAACATTCATATCGGACAAAAGTAAGCTTCATATCCAAAGTGGACACATTGCAGAAAATTGTTTAAGATGGTTCTGGAAGGAGTGTCTCTATCACCTAGAAGCTTCCTCCAATGGGAGGGGCAGGTCAAAATTCACATCAAAGGAATTATTGAGGAGACCTGATAGCAATTGGTGATGACACAAATCTTATCCAAAAAAATTGACTGTGACTAAATTTTTGCTGTTACTTTCTATGATAAATTATATTTATTAGCTTTAACTTTGTGTTTTGACATGTCTTCTGTAACACGCCCGTCTTGACTGGCCTTGTTGTTATTGCCGGCATGGACCCACATGGCTCAGTTATCATGAAACGTTTGGCCTGATCTACTGGTACCTGCTGTGCCAATTAGCATGGCAATACTTGGTTAGAAATGTAGTTTAGTTAAAATGCATTTTTGAGACCTCCGGCTGTTGTCATCTAAGAAATATTCACCAACTGTTTCAGGGAGGTCAAGTTTTCACTTTCTAGGTTATGATTTTGGTGAGCACAAAGTAATAGCAGACTTAAGAGGAGTGATCGGTACTTTTGGTTGTATTATTAGTTTTTTTTGGCTTTGCTTTTGTTTGTATCTCATTTCGGTCATCTTATTGGAGAATGTATATCCCTTGAGTATTGTCAAAAATATCCCTGTTGGAAGGTACTTGAACATGCAATCCAATGATAAAAGTGTTCAAACAAGAAAAAGATTAGAAAGATTCCTTCAAGTGAGGGGAGTGGCTAGTAAAAAGTCCTTTTCATGATTATAGTGATTAGATGTTGAAAAAGCAGAAGTTTATTGGAAGTCTTCAAGGAATCCTATGACGAAAAAATGAGAAAGGTTCCTGCAAATGAAAGAGTCTTGCAGTGTCTTTTGTGTCCGTGGCAATTAGATGTGAAAAATGCAGAAGTGGTTACTTCACTGCTTGATTGCTTCCAAAGTTTTTTTTTTTTTTTTTTTGAGAGAGATAGGTAGCACGCTGCCCGCTTCGTTTATTTCATTTAGAAATAAACTTAGTTGAAAATGTGAATCAATTAGGATTCGAACTTGGGACCTCGAGTACCAATCACCAAGACTTTTGCCACTTGCGCTAGGGATGGCTGGTGATTGCTTCGAAAGTTAAAGATAAGGGATGGTGGCACTCTAGACTACAGGAGGATGACTTTGTTAAAATGGGATGTGAGGAATGTTATAAAAGTGCACTGCCTGCATTCTTACCTGACTTGAAAATACTTAATTTATTTTCTGGCCTCGAGTGTTTACTATGGATTTATTTTTCATGGTTCCAATTGGTCATCATCATTGTATTGCGCAGCTGCAGCATGGTGCTGACACTCGGAATTGTCAGTCACAGCGCAGGCCATGTATGAAGGCCCTTTTATGTGTTGGCATGCATTGGCAGGACACTATCAGCATAGTCAATGTATCCGTCGTGCTAGCTGAGACAACAATCCTAAAAAAAAAATTAAAAAATAAAAAAAAATTATGATTGCAAATAATAGAATAATTTGATGCAAATAGTTGAAATATGGAAACTTCGCAAGAATGCAACGTGCACTGTATTTGAATGTTTTGCATGCAATTTTTCTTTTGACAGAAGTTCTGAATGTATGTTCCTCTTGGTATGATAAAGTACTTAAGGAAACTCTAAATGTTGCGAAAAACTTAGTGTCTACGATTTCCTAGTTCAAGTGTATGATCATTACCGCTAGATGAGTAGAAACTATGTGAAGGACATTGATCATGTAAGTATTTTATGATTAAATTTGGATACTGGTAGGTGGTTGCAAGAGAGATACTTTATTTTTGCTAAGGTTTTTTCATCAAAATATAGTGATAGTTCCCTAAACTCCGCCTGCTTGCAGTGACCTCATAAATCCTTTGAAATCTTTCCAGAATAGAAGCTATCGTGCCTAATCCTGTTTGGGGTTTTCATACATTGTATCAAGTTATATTTCGATCTTCTTTCTTCTCCCTGGATTGTTGAAAATCATCCCAAAAGTGAAGATGTATGCTTGAATCTAATCTTGAACGGATTCATCATATCCTGACCATATTTGTGTCATGAATGGCTTCCTAGCAAATGAGCTGAGCTTGAGCCTTGTTCAGCTTGCTTGTGTCCAGCTAGACTGCTCAACTAAGATTGGAAATACTAAAAGGTAAAAAAAAATTGTTGGAATGTTGCATTATGATATTGCAATCATATATTATATAATTCCTCATTGAGACCACAGCCAAACATAGCGCACCTAAGATATACTTCCATATGTAATAGGTACTACAGTTTGCAGATTAGTCTCATAGTTCTCATTCCCCGAAGTTTCCTGATGCCATTCAATCACTTCTTATTTGCTAACATAGTTTTGTTAAGACCTCTTTAGCTTGCTTTTCAAAGAGAATCAAAACCTTCCATATGATGTAAGGAAGGGATTAGTGCAATGCATGGTTTAATTGGTGATGGAAATGAGGAAATTGTGATATGTCAAATAACCTGTTTTAGGAAAAAGTTAATTGAAGTCAATCGACTATATAGTTGCCCTTAGGAAACAAGCTGTGACATTATTATGTAGTAAGGACTAATTTTAAACCGATTTGTTGTTGGCATATGTTGGCATTTTGCTTGCATATGTTTTATATTAACCTTAAGTGAACTTCTTTGGTTGATGGGAGAACTCCTTTTTCTGTCCCACTGAAATTCGTCCGTTAGAATATTATGCTTTGCTTCTATTAGATGATGTTGTTATGCTCGGCTAACCACCGTAAAGTAATTTATTTCAGCCGACCTACTAACATCTACTTCTATGTAATGCACCATCATTTTTCGTTTCTTTTAAAATTAATCCACATATCTTTGGCTCTTCATTGAGAAAGTGTCTAATGGATATTAATGTCCTTTGCCACAGTATGGGACAGTGGTAGTTGCGCCAACGAACATTTTGTTGAGTTCCATGGTTGATGTAGGCGTATGGCAAAACAGTTGAGATCTCCGATCTGAATGGTAGTTGGTTTTTCTTATCTTTCCTTTTGAGGAGAAGCTGATAGACTTGAATGCTAAGCAGTTAGCGAAGCTTAAATGTAGAAAAGGAGAAAACAGAAGACTGGCGTAGTCTCTGCTCCTACAAAGCTAGAGCCTAGAGGTGAATAAGGAAGAAACGAGGACAAATTGTTCTGCATTTGATTCAGTAACACTTTGCGATGCATAGTTATATGAAATGCATTTACAATTTCTAGTAATGAATCTTTAATTTTGAAATTTAATTGGGAAAATTGAGCTGAGAGGCCTTTGGTGGCGCAGTTGATTTCTATTTCTTGCATTATGCTTTCTGTGTGTATCAACTCTGAAATTGTTTGTTATGATCTGCAAGGTGTAAATTGGTCTCTCTCAGTACCAATAGATTGGTTCTTCTGAGCTTTGGATCAAAACAAACAATGCCGTTCCTTTCTTTTGCGGTTGCTAATTGCTCATTCTTATACTGTTCGCTTCTCAATTTAAATGAGCCGTGTAACGTCTTAAAAACCGTCCTGGTTAGGGAACATTGCTTGTATTTTCAAGAGTTCAATTGCATAAATCTCATATATGGGAGGTACATATATATATATGTATGCATTTTTTTGGCAGCGTCACGCCGTCACCAATTTGACGACAGTTTAATGTGAAACTAGTATGTCCAGAGAACATCCAATTTAATCTATGGGCATATGAGAAACTTCTCTTGTGATTGTTGTAACCTATCAGATTAATTCTAGTCCATTGCAAAGTCATCATAATCATATTCAAGATAACACATTCTACCTACGACGCGATTTATTATATTATAATAAAACGACTAAGAGACCACACAATTACCAATTACCAACCAATTACCGTATACTCGTCGAGTAACTAAAGAGAGATGCTGAACAAGATGTTCATTGACATCTTTACAGGCTTATGCAGTTATAGACATCTTTTTCATTACCGAGTCCTGCAATTTGAGCTACTTTAGTGCTATCTAGCTTTTGCAGGCAGAGTCATTTCAGTTTATTGAACATCAATTGCCATGACTGTCAGCACGGTGACTCCAGTGGCCAATCGGCTCAGTAGCGTGCATGGCGGATAAATCATGATATATAAAGTGCAGTGATCCACTTTAGTTTGTTCCTGATGCTGTAGTTTTTTATTCATTTCTGTATTTGTAACTTATTTTGCTTTGAATTTGCTCTCTATTTCTTCGGCTCGTCGCTAATTAAAATATCCATCTGTTTACACTTCACCTGCAGTAAATCAGAGTTTGTTATATACAAGCTCAAGGAGATGGGAAAGGTTTCCGAGAAGGACATCAGGCCGATCTGCGACCATTTCGATCGACTGGACAGCGGAAATTGCGGAAAAATCACTCTCTCCGATTTGCTCTCGAGTCATCATCACTAAGCATCTCGAGGGAATCGTGATTCAGACATCATTAAAGCCACGATTGCGGCGTCGCCCTCGGTGGGGAGGGTTTGAGCAAGTTATAATACCCAAAATATGTTTTTTTTCTCTCAAGGGTCCAATGAGGACACTAGTTTTTGAATTGCTTCCTTTTGGACTATGTTGTGGTTTTTTGTTAATATAGATGCACTTGTAAATAGAAAAAAGAAATGGTCTCTTAGTTGTAGCTTGTTGAATCTACATGAGCATTCTTTATTAATTCATTGGTGATTCTTTTGGATCCATGCATGCAGTTTCCTTGTTCCAGATATTTACTTCAAAGAGATTTTTTTTTTTTTTTTGAAGAGAGAGAAAGAGTGTAATAAATAAGTGTGCCTTTAATTCAAAAAAAAAATCGGTTTTTTTTTTTTTTTTTCTTCGAGGTCAGGGGTTTGATTTTCTGTGGGTGTGTGGATGTCATTGATATTGAAAAATGAGGATTCAGCCTTTGTCCTAATTCGCAAAATAAAAGTCAATAAAAAATTAAAATTAAAATCTCAGAATTAGATCTGTTTTCTACTATTCAAAGGTCCTACATATCAATAATTAATAAATTTTGATTAACATTTTTTTAACAAATTAAATAATAATCTTTATATGCAGTGGTTCAAATTTATCTATTTTAAATTTTTTTAAATACTAATCATCGAATGAATATCTGGTGCAGTCCATGAAGTATACATGGGATTGTTAATTCCGCTCACAGTTCGCGAGTCATCTCGTGTTTTAATCGAAATTGGCTTAAGCTCGTTATATTATTAAACGAGCCAATTACAAACTTATGTTTTCAAATTGAAAAATAAACAGCCGAACAAAAACTGACCCCAATTTACCCACATTTGGCTCGATATAACTCAAAAATAAATAAATAAATAATGTGCATAAATATTAGTTTTATATTGATAGGTAGCAACTCTGAATACTAGTTTAAGCTTTTGCTTGTTCGTTAGCATGATTTTTAAATAATAAGTAACTCTAAGAAATAAGAATAATAACAAGCATCAATAATAAACTAATAATAACACTATTTATAGCTAGTATTAGTATTTTTTTTGAAGTTCAATTCAGGCTCATTTAGTAATTTAGCATATATTAACTTTAAATTTTTTAAAAAATTATGTGTTAATATTAAATAATAATTAAATAATTAGAGTTATTAATTATAATTATCTTAAATTAATAATTTTTAATATAAACTTAATTATAATTATATATATATATTATTTTTAATAGTTAAAAATAGTAAAATTAAATAAAAATATTCTGATAAAATTAAATGAATCGGACTGAACCGATGCTAACCCCTAAGCTTCGATACACATACATACATCTAGGGATGCAAATAGAACAGATTTGGAAGTAGAAGGTGTTCTCCACTTCTCACTCCGTTGTTTGTCGAGTTAGGGTGAATTAATTTTAATCCTATTTTTTTGGACGAATTCGAAGCGGACTATACTTATCTATATTTTCGATTCTCACTTACTGCCCTATTTGCGGTTGATCGGGCGCGGGAGATCCACCAACCCGGATCCGTTTAGATGCCCACTTACACGGTTACACCACAGTTTTCTCCCTATAAAAGGGACATAAACGCCATTTTTGCAAATTCACGGGGTTAATTTCGGTAGTTAACCCAATTTTCGAAATCACGGAACCACCAACAAAAACCCACCCTTCTTCCCACGCAAAATGGGCGACAATAAGAAACCCCTCCTCTCCTCCACTCCTCCTCCCCCCACCACCACCCCCTCCTCCTCCTCCTCCTCCTCCCTTTACCCCTCCCTCGACATGGCCGATCTCGTCGAGAACCTCTTCCCAGACACCCACCGAAACCCTAACCCTAACCCTAACCCCGACCCTAGCCCCGTCGAGGAAACCCTTCTCCGCGTCCCCGGCGCGATCCTCCACCTCATCGACGAGCGCCGCAGCGTCCCCCTCGCCTCCGGCGACCTCTACGTCATCCGCCTCCGCCAGGGCGACGGCGTCGTCGCCGTCCTCGCCGGCGTATCCGGCGANTCCACCCTCGCCACCGTGGGCTACGGCGACGCCCACCCCGGCACCTCCCTCTTCAAGGTCCTCTCCGTCCCCTTCACCCTCCTCGGCTACGCCCTCCTCAACCTCCTCGTCGCCGTCACCGTCCCCGCCGCCGCGAAGCTCCTCGCCGTGCTCCGCCGCCGCTACAGGGTCCTGATCGCCGCCGCGGCGATCCTCCTCCCCGTCGCCGCGGGGGCCCTCGTTTTCCACTTAGTGGAGACGCAGGGGTGGGTCGACTCCGTCTACATGTCGGTGATCTCGGTCACGACCGTCGGGTACGGCGACGAAGTGTTCAAGACGCGGCCGGGGCGGGCCTTCGCGTCGGTGTGGCTGCTCATCGGCACGCTTTCGGTCACGCACTCGTTCAACTTCCTTGTCGATAAGCTGCTCGACTGGTGGACCCCGAGGACCAACTTCGTCACGTCAGTAATAAACCGCAACTCCTCTCTGCTTTAGTATGCTGCGTCTCTTGATCTCATCTTGTTCTTGTTCAATTAGATCGACTGGGGCAAACAATTAGAATAAAAAGGAATCAAAGAAAGAATTATAATGTGTTTGTCAAGATTAGATTGGCGGCACTTGGTCAGATGGAGAATCTTGGTTATGAGTAGAATGATGTGTCTGTTGATCTCATCTTGTTCTTGTTCAATTAAACTGATTAGGGCAAACAATTAGAAGAAAAAGGAATAGAAGAAAGAACTATAATGTGCTTGTCGAGATTAGATTGGCGGCACTTGGTCAGATGGAGAATTTTGGCGATGAGTAGAATGGTGTGTCTGTTGATCTCATCTTGTTCTTGTTCAATTAAACTGATTAGGACAAACAATTAGAAGAAAAGGGAATAGAAGAAAGAACTATAATGTGCTTGTCGAGATCAGATTGGCGGCACTTGGTCAGATGGAGAATCTTGGCGATGAGTAGAATGCTGTGTCTCTTGATCTCATCTTGTTCTTGTTCAATTAGATCGACTAAGGCAAACAATTAGAACAAAAAGAAATCGAAGAAAGAATTATAATGTGTTCATCAAGATTAGATTGGTGGCACTTGTTAGATGAAGAATCTTGGCGATGAGTAGAATGCTGTGTCTCTTGATCTCATCTTGTTCTTGTTCAATTAGATCGAACAGGGCAAACAATTAGAATAAAAAGGAATTGAAGAAAGAGTTATAAGGTAATTCTCAAGATTAGATTGGCGGCACTTGGTCAGATGAAGAATCTTGGCGATGAGTAGAATGGTGTGTCTGTTGATCTCATCTTGTTTTTGTTCAGTTACATCGATTAAGGCAAACAATAGGAAAAAAAAGGAACAGGAGAAAGAACTATAATGTTCTTGTCGAGATTAGATTGGCGGCATTTGGTCAGATGAAGAATCTTGGCGATGAGTAGAATGCTGCATCTGTTGATCATCTTGTTCTTGTTCAATTAGATTCATTAAGGATAATAATTCAAAGAAAAAGAATAGAAGAAAGAGCTATAAAATGTTCGTCAAGATTAGATTGGTAGCATTCAGTTTGATGAAGAACATTTTCCGGACTAGAAATGAGTGGAGGAAGTCTACAATGCTGACTCAAATGATTGTCAGGGTCGATCATCTTGACCTTGCTCATCAACATTAGATTGTAGCTCTTGGTTTGATGAAGAATATTTTTTGGAATAGAAATGTGGGAAGAAATTGTTAATTTGCTATGCTGACTCAAATGATAGTTAGAGATAAATGCTGTATCATCCTTAGCTGTCTCCTTATTCAATCAGATTGATTAGGGCAAACTTTAAGTGCACATTTGATGAAGAAAAAGGAAAAGAATGAAGAAAACACAATGGGCTGGTGACGAGTTGATTGGCAAGCCTCGGTATAGGATGAAGAATTTTGGTGACAAGGAGACCATTTCTCGTTCCTGTGTGTTACTGCATTTGTCCTTTGATTATCTTCTTCATGTTCAATTAGATTGATTAGGGAAAACATGTAAAAGGGTATACTGAAGAAAATACAATGGGTTCATCAGTTGTAGATTGATTGGACTGGGTGTTTGATTTGGAAACCATTCCTCCTTTTCCTCTGGATCCATATGCTGAGTCTGTTGATCATCTTGTTCTTGCCTAGTTAGATTGATCAGGGAAACCAAGGAAAAGCAAAAGAGTAAAGGAATAATATAGATGAGTTCATCAAAATTTGATTGACAGCGCTAGGTTTGTTGAAGAATCTTGTCCAAAATAGAAATGAGTGAAGGAATAAGTTGTCTACAATGCTGACTCAAATAATAGTGTGGACTAGGTGCATTATTCTTGTTTGGTCAAATTGATTAGGGAAATTTAAATCATTATTTGATGAAGAATCTTGGCTGTCTCTAATAATAGTTGGGACTGAAGGCTTAGTTGTTGCTATAAATTTTTATGCAGTGTGTGGTTCTGTATTGTTCTTTGGTGCCTTCTTCTAGTTCAGTGAGATTGGTGTGGGCGACTTTAAGAATGCACCGTTGACGTAGTTATTACTGCTCCTCATTTTGTTATTATTAAGTTTAACTATTTTGATAGGATTCCAGGGATAGCCTTAAAAATTATTGCTAGTTTATCTGTGGTTCTACATGAATGGTTTTGTTTGGCTACAGAAAAGGAAAACTTAATAGTAACTTGTTTTACTTTCTTGTTTTTCTTAAGAATCTCAACTTTGGAAGCTAACTAACAATAATAAGATTTGAAAAATATGTTCCTAGGCACCTTCTACCTCAAGATCATTTTCTATCATTTCACTTTAAGAAGAAACAAAAATGAAGGATATTAGTCTGAGTAACTTATGGGTTTCAAGAATTAGGGTAATGTTTTTAAAGTACCATCAGATCAAGGTTCTAAAATAGCGTGGCAATAGGCTGTAATTTAACAGTTTAATACCAATAACATGATATAGATGAGGAGATCTAATATGGTTTTATCTCCTGATTACACGCTTGCATTGTGAAAGCAGTAAACGATCTCATCTTACATAGCTTTTCTTGCTACATAGGGAGTTACTCTTTGATGTTTTATGGTTTATTAGTGGTTACCCATGGAGTTTGAAAATTATACAACTGAAAAAATTCAAAGTTTTATTGACGATACAGTGCTAAGAGGTTGCGGCTTTGTTTCTTGTATTCGATGATTGCCAAAAATGGTAATTTGATATATAAGGATTTTAGTTGCCTGCACAAAACTATATAATTGTGTGGAATTTTTTTTTTCTCCCTCTGTTTTTCTGTGGGTATCAGCAGCACGTACTTCCAAAGGAGAATTTTCACTTATATCTACTATGATCTGAAAGTGCAACTGCCTAAATTTCCTCTTGGATTATCACTTGATCTTTAGCTTGTTAATTGTTATGAAGGGGAATTAGTTTCTTCTTCTCGCTGTAATTATCTTTTGTATAATTAAGTCCGTAAGACTTGTTCTTCTTTGCTAAATTTTCAATTTTAAGTTAGGAGCTGGAGATCTTCTAGTTCATTAAGGGTTAATTTGTAATGTACATCAGTAAGTTATATCCTGAGTTCGAATCATTTCAAAGTTACCTATTGGTTCTACAGATGGCTAGACTCATGATTTAGGTTTCTAGGAGAAGAACGTATATTGCCTGGCATTACATAAATAAAACGTAAAATCACCTATGATTTTGAGGTATGAAGTAAAATAGCTTCAACCAATATGGATGTAGTAGCATCGACTTTGACCTAGGGTTGGCATCCGAATACTACTAGTGAAAGTACAATAGAATTTCATGGGAGTTGGCATCACGTATACTCGTCAGTATATTTGAGAGACATTGAACTTTATTGCGTTAGTAGCATAAGTCATCTAAGCACACGGAAAAGATTGATTCACGTGTTCTTTAGTTTCAAAACATGTAGTTGTCTTCTATTAAAAGATGCCACTGCGGCTATAGTCAAAGTTAACTCTTATACGGTGATATGTAGATGTCCATATACATTAGATGTTATAGGGGCTAAGCGAATTAGTAAATAAAACGCATGATTCTTATACCCCCCCTAAGATTCTGTGACATCCCTATCGTTCGATTTTTTGTTCTTTTTCTTTTTTTTTTATAGATTGTACTTTTGTTTTGCTCAGAGGAATTGCAACAATTTGTGTAATTTTCTTTCCGGGCATGTGGTCTTAGTCAAATATTACTGCATCGCATGCACGACCCCGTGTCGTATCTAGCATTTGCCACGGCGAGTAAAACCATGGCGGTTAAAAGTGCATTAGTTTGCCCGGTTTCTGAGCTGGATCTAATGGAGTATGATAAGTAGCAGTCAGTCATATCTCTGAATGATTAACTGCAGATCCGTTGAAAGTTGAAACAGTAATGTTTCCTGAGTGGGATCTCTAACTGCTGCTGACCTGTTTGTTCTCCACTTTTACCTGCAGTAGGCCGGAGTTTTCTATAATTGTGCTCCTCGAGAAGGGAATGATTTCTGCGAGTGACGACCTCGGGCCCATCTACGCCAAATTCAAAGCACTCGACCGTCAAAACTGCGGAAGAGTCAGGCTTTCCAGTCTGACTCATAATCAGCGGAAAATATTCTCAGAAAACAATAATCTGCAGGGACAGGGTACATAAACCGCAATTTCGTTGTTCGACTGGGGCACCGAGCAGAGAGGGTATATAAGCAAGCTATTATAGAACCGGAAAGCATGTTGCTGAGTGAATCCTCTCTGCCGCTAGAGACGCCGATTTCCGATACGCTCTCTTCGGATTTGGTTGCCGTCGTTTTAGGTACGCACTTGTATATAAATACAATCTCACCATTCTTTGCTGATTCTTTTGCATGATTGCTTTGATGCCTTCAAAATCGGCCTCTATTGAACCCAATCTCCTGCTGCATTTAGTTGCATCATTCTTTTCTTACTCGAAAAATTTTAAAAAGAAATATCATCTACTTGTTGCAGTATAGAAGTAATAAAACTTTTTCCCCTAGGGTGATGACATGTAGTTGCTTGCTTAACATTTGAATATTAAAATTTTGATATTACAGCCCTACCTTATTTGCTATTTTGATTTTACAATTCGTAACAAGTTGGCGTTATTTCGTTCTTTCTTTAACTTTATATTATTTCTGACAAAGTATTTTATTACTCGACGGCGTACGTGTAATATATTCGGTGGAAATTATGAAATTTGAAGTGAACTTAAAATGGAATTTCATACAATAACAGTAACTTTTAAGATTTGGTAGTAAACTTAGAACCTTTCAAGGTTAAACATCAATGGAGCTCTTTTATGAAAATTGCACACCTTTTTATTGGTTGTTTGATCATGTAATTTCCGCATCTCATATTTAGGATCAAACCAAACATATCATCAAGTCCCTTGATCCAAAAAAAAAAAAAAAAAAAAAAAAAAAAANAAAGAAAAAGAAAAGAAACGATTTCTCATTCTACTCGTCCTATTTTCATTTTGTGAATGCTCTCCAAATAAACAAATTTTGTTGTGGTTTGATCTTTAGTGCCAAAAAAAGGCTTAGAGATTATGGCAATAATAGCATTACACAGCAGCAGAGATGTTTCTCCTGTATAGATTAACAGGATCATTATAAATATCCTGACAATTTTAAAGATCATAAAAACTCAATTTCCGAAAAGATTAATATTCTAGTAAAGGGGGAAAACTAAGGTAGTGTGATATCCCTTTTTTTATTATTTTTAAAATTTAGCTGAAAATGTATATTTCAAACTTGAAATTTTGAATACCAACCTCCAAGTCCTTGACCACTCATATGTAAAAAAAAAAAAAATAAAAAAAAATAAAACATAAGAACTTTTCAAGAAATCATCCATCTAGTATTACTCTCGCCCAAGGAAGCTCAGGGGCCGTTTGGTTTCACGTAAAATTATGGAAAGAGTTTTTGGTGGAAGAAAACTTTTACGTTTTTTTGTGTTTTGTTTGTTGGAAAAAAAAACTAAATTTTCAACAACACTTGTTTGGTTTTCAAGGAAAAGATCAGTGAAAAATTATTTCATATAGTTTCTTCTATCATATATGTTATATATATATTTTTTTTTTTTTTTCTGAAAAGTATGTTATATGTTATTTACATATAATAATTATTATACTACATCTATTGTTATTGCATTTTCTTTTGTAAATTAATGACATTCAAAATAATATTATATAATAATTATGTAATATATATAAGTGTTACTATCTTTTTAGAAGGACAGAGGCTTTCGTCCTACTAAATCATTTTAGATAATAGGAGTCCAATGATCGGAATAGTTACAATTAATCTAGAATATTTATAACGTCTAGAAATTAAATTTTATAAATTTTAAAATTCGTTATCGAGTTCGTTTAAGGGCCAAAAAATGAACGATAAAAAATGAATAGCATTGTGAAAGTAGATATTAGATTTGTTCAATTCATGATCGTAGTTATCAAACTTATCTAAATAGTATAAAAAAAAAAATTTATCAAAAATTCAAACTGTTTGAATTATTCTCTACTGTTAAACAAGCAAATGTCTTATATAGGCCGTCGAAAGTTGTCAATTTTGTGATCTTTAATCACTATGTAAATAATTTTTAAAATTTATAAAATTTAATATCTAAATACTTCAAATATTCTAAATCAACTTTAACGTTCCGATCATTGATTTAAAATTTCTATCATCTAAAACGTTTTAGGAGGATGAAAGTTTCCATCCTTCTAAAAGGATAGTAGTTGAATTCTACTCTTTTAGTATGAAAACCCAAGTTTTTCCCGAAATCTATAAAGTAAGTTTTCTGAAAAAACTGTTTTATGTCACCAAACAAGCAAAATATTATTTTCCGAACCGAGAATATAGTTATCTGGTGAGTTTTACGACAACAAAACAAACAAACCCCGCAGAGCTCTCATGGGGCTGGTGCTTCAGTGCTGGTATGATCACACATTGGCATAAAAGCAATTTCTTTTTTGAGAGAAAGCATAAAAGCAATTTCTTTTTTAAGAGAAAAGTAACACGCTACCCGTTTCGTTTATTTTTTAAAAAAATAAATTTAGATGAAAATGTGAACCAACAGAGATTCGAACTTAGAATCTTGTATACCAACTATCAAGCCGTTTATCACTTGCGCTAGGGACGGGCATAAAACAATTTCATGTGCGAGGTTCTGATGAATACGCAAAAGCCACACTCACGGTTCACAGGTTAACACTCACAAAGAGTCATAAACAATCATTTGCCACCACAAATACAAAGGAGTGCAGCTTAGAAAAACATCACAAATATTACCAGATTCAATTTTTTTATACATCACGACGCAGACCAAACAAAAAATAAGAGGCCAAATAACGTGTGTGTGTATATATATATATATATATATATATATATATATATATATATATATAAAGAGAGAATGAAAAGATCACTGTTTCTTGTCATTACGCACATCATCATAGGCGGTGTCCTTCTGCCCCGCGAGGATCCTCGAGATCTGGAGCCCGCGGCTGAAGGCTTGGTTGAAGAGGAGGCGCGTCTGGAACTCGGAGACGAACGGGAACCACGAGAGCATGGCGATCGGCATGAACAGTATTAACGACATCACATAGTCATATGATCTCCCCAGCTCCCTTATGGAGTCCCAGAACCCCATCTTCTTTACCAACGGCCGACATGCTTGCCCGATCTAGGGAAAGACAAGAAAAGGCCAAAAAAAAATTCGAAGTACGAAAAAGAACAAAAAAAAAAAAAGGAGAGAATAGGAAAAGGGAAAGCAGATTAGCATGAATTGTTTCAATAGTTCTCGAAACAGTGTTATAGCACAGGTACTACTATCTGTATATTGTGTATGTTTCAATCCAATCCCTGACCATCAAAAGGGATCAAAGCTTTTCATATTGCAATGCATTTTCTCCCGTAAAATGATTACCTCGATAGAGTAAACAGGGTTAAAACAAGGTTTTAAGTGCCCGTTGGTACGAGCCGTATCTACCGTGCCAATAAGATACCGGCACGATACAGACCCCGTGCCGATGACATAGTTCAAAACTCTCTATTCTTTAAATTAGTAAGTAATTTTTTCAATAAATTTCAAAAGATGTAAAAAAAAACATAATAAATAGTTAGAATATTTTATTACTAAAGAAAATAAATATTTTATGCTATTATGTGTCGGCACACAAGAATTTTTTTGACCGGCACGTATCGTCACGGCTCGGCACGCACCGTGCCGGCAAGTTTCCGGCACGATCCCGTGCCACGGCACTTAAATCCTTGGGTTAAAATCATTTTATAAGAGAGCGTCGCGGGGCGCGGGTTGTCAAATTATATTTAGCAGTTGGGAAGCGAATCCGAGTACATGAGAGTAAGTTTAGGAGTTGAACTGTATGCGTGAAAAGGTTCGGAGTCTAAGTTAATATTTTTTTTTCCCTTTCCTTTCTCTTTTTTTTCCCCTAGTTAGGGGGTAGCAACAGAGGTACGAACTTACCAGGAGAAAAGCCCAACCAGTCGGCATGAAACCCAAGATACTAGCAAAGACATCGCCAATTGTGAGGCCACAGACGACGAATAGTACGGTCATTACAGAGACAAACCCTAGGAACAGAAGGGCCTTGAGGATCCGGAACATAAGCTGGAACTCCGTACCAAATCTCCGCCTTCCCATTGAAACCAACTAAATGGAAAAAACAAGAGGCATAATTAAATCTAAAATTGAGCAAACAAGAACGCGTTTAAAATGAGTAGTAGTTCCAGTGCGTATACCTTTAAAACAACCAGAACAGTCAACATAACCAACCACGAAAGTGCATAGACCTAGAAAAATAAGCATATAGGGCATCCAATCAGCTCCGACTACAGCTTTTTCCTTAAAAGGAAGCAAAATAAGGGCAGGTAGAAAGGGGAGTTATTACCAGAATACTTCGACTATGGTGCGCTATATGGAGGTGGTAAACAATCCCATACTGGTAAATCAAGAAACGGAGGTCCAGGATAATCTCTAACAATAGTCCCCTTACACTCATGGATCTCAAATGCCCCTGCTCGCCCTCCCACCACGATTCCCAACTGCTTTCCACCGCGATGCCTATACCGCCCCTGTTCCCCATCCACTTCTTCCAATCCACCCAATCGTTTACTGTCTTCTCCCACTCAAACCCTGAAGGATTAAACAAAAAAGGCGCGAAAAGCCACGAGGCGACCAAGAACCACATGGTGTACGTGACAAATAGATATAGATTTGAGCTCCGGTAGGACTTCCCGTAGACTAGGTAGACGATTAGAAGTATCATCAGCTCCAATCCTTTGACAAAGTGGCTTCGGGAGTAGAGACGGTAATTTTCTGCAAATTTCGCATGCACTACAACAAACCCGCGGCCGGTTGCTCTATACTTTGCTCCGCCATGGAGTATAGTTTGCCCATAGTAGTGGACTTTGCTCCCGAGCTGGAAAGTGAAGAAGACCGCGGCCAATTCAAGCTGCATGATTATGAACTCACCTATGGCCGTGCGAAACCCTTTTTCCAAACCGACTTCCATGACCATGGGGAGGACAAGGAGTAATCCGATCTGGAAAACAGATTGCGAGGCGAGCGCGTTCTCAAGGGGCTTGAGGTTTGATTGGATACGAGGGTCCTCGAGAATAGATCTTTCTAGACCACTCATGACTAGGTATAGCCTTCCGTACAGGAACACGTATACGGTAAGTACGGTCAACTGCAAGTAGGAAATGCCGATATCAGTATTTCAATAATCCAATTATACGCATGCCTGTGTCATGTAGATACCGTAATTTCTATTTTATACTCATAAAATTATCTATACAGCCACACATAATATGAATACATACACAACACCACACAGAGTCTAATATTCAAGAGATGTGCATATTAAGCAAAAGAACTTGAATATCTCTTAAACAATTTCAATTCTTAATTAAGCCATTGGATTTGGTTTTTGGAAAATGTAGTATATAAATCATGTTTTGAGTAAACTAAATCCTACCAGAAAACTATGGCATGAAACAAGACGAATGATTCCACAGAAACTCAAACAGACGAACAGTACGTCTTTGATAATACTAAAGACGTGTTATCTTCGCCAAAATCTGGTATTCTTACCATGCTACTGAAGTAGAAGCCCACTGTGGTGAAGTAAAACGACAACATCCTGTAAAAGTCAAACCTCCGCCCCAACCGATAAACATCACGGCTTAGTGTTTGCTCACCATTCCCGCTAGCTACTTTCGCCTCAAAGAGGGAAATTTGGTTCATCCCGACATCACGTCCCTTTCCAACTTGCATATATTCATGATGTGTAACTTTTCCTCCACGCATAGTTGAGTTATATCCTAAGAGAATTACATAATTAGCCATAGTATTGTAATATCCCAACAGTGCCAGATCGGATAGTGTAGGGACAATGTTTTGGTATGTAAGGACTAGCATTCTAGTAATGACAACTTAAGCATTTTGTGTTGGCAGTTTGGGCACAGCAAGTTTATAATAATAGTGAGCAATTGGGTGGTTATAAAAAGTAAAAATAACTAACGGGAAAATGGCAACTCATAAGCTTAGTACCTGCAAAAATATCCTCACTAAGATTGATTACTTTGGAAGCCTTACTTATGCCACCCCTTGAAATATGGAAGATTCTATCAAATACATCAGGGTGACCATAGTGGAACCGAACCCTGTATATCAATAGAGTTTAAGCTTAGTATAACTTTCAATACACAAAAAAACAGCATTCCGCAGTTAAAATTACTATAGCATCACCATCTAGAACAAAATGATAAATTATATACCAAATCACCATCACCAAATTCCTGTCCCACCAACTAAATGCTTGTGGTGCTGTAACAGAATTAATTAACTCATGCAAAGATAAAAGCTCAAGCAAAAGTTTTCTGCAGCGCTTCAAACTCACATACAGATCAATTTGTGAGCCCCAAGAGCCTTCTTTAAGGGGCTAAGCCTCAAGACTTGTAACATCTAATACTCTCTCTCTCTCTCTTTTTCCCCTTTTTTTTAAAGCAAAATGTTGTGAAGAATGATTTCAAAGCAACTACTTTGTACCATAAGTTTGTAGCAACAGTTTATTATGGTTCAGCTTTTTTTCGTTAGTTCTAAAAGCAGTCGATGCCTTGTCACCTATCACCTTAAACAAAAATAGATAGTCTTGAGCAATGTACTCTAGTTTCTGCTACTGCAAGAATTCACGAAAACAGCCATTTTGGGCTTGAATACTTCTCCCACCATCCCAAATTCCAGCAACTACACAATGTGCTTCAGTGCCTTATCTTCTTTCTCTACTTATTCATACAGCCAGTGTTTTGATGCAATATATGATTTTGGCCTCACTATTAAAAATGGGAAATGCATCTAACTTTCAGGACCAGCCAAATATAAAAGTTATCAAAAGGAAAACCTTAATTTTAATTAATCTTTAACTATGAATTGAGCTAATGATCAAACATACATATGCAAAGAGAGTAGAGTCGGCGAAACTACGAAAGAAAGGCAGCATACCTTAGAGGGTTAGCAAGAACCCGTTGTCCGATAGTAACAAAGCTGGTCTCTTGGTTCGACATGAACCAGGCAAGAGAAGAAACACTGAAACAAAAGCAGAAGCAAGCTCAAGATGTTAGCCTTAGAAGCACTTCAAGCAACCAGTATGACAGATTTAAGGCCTCTATCGGACGCCTCCTCGCTCCAAGGGGAAGAGGAGCCTACTCTTCTAACTTAGCTTAAGCTAGAAGTTGGTAAGACAACTCTCTTATCTATTAATTAATTAAAGATTCCAATTTAAATAGTGAATCCTAATCTAATAATAACAAAAACCTAATCGTAACATTTCCCTCCCCCTTTAGACACACCTTGTCCTCAAGGTGTGGTTCTTTTGATACCTTTTAGCCGGGATCAAGAGAGAACCCGAAATATGCATGATAGGAAACCTTTGATAGATCTAGTTGGGATGCTCGACTGTTTCATCACCTTCTTCTTGAATCTCCACCCTATCTCTGTGTCTTCATAATGGTCTCCACATGGATCGTCTATAGCCATGTATAGATATAGCATTTACATTGTGCTTAGGGTTTCATATTTCATCACAATAGTAGCAGAGACTTTACTTTCATCATTCCCGAATTTGTGCTTATGTTAATTTACGTATTTGTAAATTTGGCTTGTCAGAGCTTGTTACTGTCGGCTCTTGTTCTTCAAACTTTTGATGTAGTGGAGCAGCACGTCGAGTAAAGGATCAATAAGAGGAAGTTTGTTGAGAATTTGATCGAGAAGAAGACTCGACTTGAAACGCTCCTCCAATGCTCTGGCCTCATCGTAAGCATCCAATAATGACTTGAGACATGCTGCTTGCACTTCAATTTTGATGTCTTGTCACAAACCACCGATCAAAGCTCCCATCATGGCACATACAGGCCAATTTCTCACCATATTACTCGATCGTTCAGATTCTTCTTGATATTCCTACATTGAACCCATCTGTTGAATATCATTTAACGCTATATTAAAATTGTCATACCTAAATGGTCCAAAGCACTTAATAAGGGCTCAAAAATTGCCGCCATACTGGAACGTCACCTAGTTGGCCTTTATACCACTTGAACCAGCGGATTGTGGATTGTGTCCCCCCGTAAGTGGATCACTGCTAATCCGACTCTATCATCCTCGGCAGTCTGATGATAGTCGAAAATTTGTTCTACTTTAAAGAACCAACTTACTTGGTGGTCACCATAAAATTTTGGAAAATCAAGTCAGACAATCTGGGTTTCAACGAGCTCATGACCTTCTGGATCTAGATGCTGGCAGGCTCGTATGCTTCTGTCGTCCTCTCTCGGTATTTCTGGTATTAATTTCAAGGCGCTATCTTTTACTAGAAAGCTTGCACTGAAGGTTTTAAATCTCTCATTGTGTCACAAGAGCATGCATTAATTTATTCTGTTGCTCCATCATTTTGTGTTGCTGCTCCATATTGTTTTGTTGCTCCATCATACGCATTATACAGGCCTGAAAGTTTGTCACAACTTGAATTTGCTGATTTTGGTATCCATGACCTGAATTTGATGCCTTTATCTCCACCCGCCATGCATCATCAGACATTGCTCCGCCCTCATTTGGTTGGTCATCACCAGACGGAATTGTAGATTTTTTCAAAACCTTATTTAGGTGCCATGTGCAAAATATATGTTAAAAAGAAGAATTTGACTTAAAACAATTAAGTCAGAAGCACTTAGCTTTACTGAAATTGGCTTAAATTAGGCTTGAAGCAACTTAAAGCAGCTCACAAACAGCTTGAGATCTTAAACCGGCTCAAGATTGCCTTAGCGACTTGGTTTGGCTTAGATCAGTATATATAGCAACTTCGTTTGGCTCGAATAAATATCAGCTCAACTCGATTTACGAAGAAGTTGGTTGGATCCAATTTGGTGTTTTTTTAAGTGATTGGTTAAGCCAGTTCTGCTTGCTGTCGGTTTAATACTTACGCAGGTTGAGATTCGCTTTCTGACGATCCAAAGTATGAGAAGACCAAACACGCATAATTTCTGCTTTGTCGTCAGCATGTGCGGCAATTTGTAGTCAATGGCAACCGACAGCAGAAACCGCAGGTCTTCTTTTACTCCTTTCAGCCAAATCCTCCCATACGGAAGCCCTAACAAGCCTCTCTCTCGATCAAACACCTAGATTTCGACACGGCAACGAATATTACACAAAACATTTGGTGCCGACGGAAACCCTAATTCCAGATTGAATGCGTATGCGAAGAAGCCGAAATCTTTGACTTCAAACTTCACGAAGGCTGATACCAAATTGATATTTAACACCTTTATCGGATGCCTCCTCACTCCAAGGAAAAGAGGAACCTCCTCTTTTAATTTAGCTAAGCTAGAAGCCGATAAGAAAACTCTCTTATCTATTAATTAATTAAACGATGATTATAATGAGGGCTTGGCCTATTATTAAGCATTCAGAAAAATACTATTCATAATCTGAATAGAAAACCTTAATCTACTAGAAATAGATATTCCAAAATAGTGAATCATAATCCAACAATAAATAAAATCTAACCATAACACTATCCCAGCAGTTTCATAAACAACTTTATAAACTAAAAGAAGTACTAACCTTCCAGTAAAAATATGTTCACGAAGACCCAATATTGTAGGTTTATGCGTTCCATGCTTTTTAGCGTGGAACTCCTCCAAAACATTCCTTATTTTAAATGCTTCTTCAAGGTAATTGTCCTAAAACATTTAATGAATGAATCAAATAACTAATACTAGTTTATTCAACTGATTATATGAAAGAGAAAATCACCTGATTCATATCAATTGTTTGAAGCGCTTCTCCTCTGGTGAAAATTATTGCATGATTTTGATTTTCAGGCTTTCCCTCACCTATAGCAGTCGGTTTACCAGGGAGCCTGATGCGGTAAATTTCCTGAAAACAATTTAAATACCATAAATGACTAGAAGTTGTCATTATTTCATTATCAAGCAAGGTCACACTATCACATTATCTGTGCTTTTCAGCAAGAAAGATTCCGAAAATCTATTTAGAAGGAGAAATAGAGCATGATTAGAAGAATCATACTGACTCCCACCACAAAGCAATGCTGATTTGGACAATTTTTATATGAATCTATTTATTTGTGATAGAAAAACAAAAAAGATACAACAGCTGAAAACAATAGAAACCTAAGCAACGAGTGGCATGGGAAGAAGGATCCTATGAGCAGAACTTTCAAAATAAGAACAAAAGTGTAGCTGAAGAGGATATTAGAAAAGTATCTTGACACCTATGTATCACGAATGCGGCTATATGCCTCACGTATTGGTGTCGGACTCGTGTCCAACTGGGACACGTTACAGATGCGTGCTTGACGTGAATCCATGGTGTCCCATTAAAAACAATATTTTTTTATTTTACTTCTTTTTTATGCATATACAATGTCAGATGATAAATAATTTGGCTTTTTGATGAATGCATTCTAAATTCTTTTGGACGATATAAATAAATTCGAAGAATTTCTTTAAAAAATATAAACAATCAATGAGAATCGTACTAATTTTGGTTGATATGAGAACTATAGCAATATTTTTGTAAAATTAGTTTTTGTTTTTTTTTGTTCATCCTCTTAATGCTGTAGATGTGACAAGACACTCACCTTGTAATGAATTAGTAATAAAAATTCAAATGACCAAAAAAATATATTTTCTCTTATTTGTTAGAGCAATACCTCGTCCCATTTGTCACCACCTTTAACAAGAACTGAATAGTAGCTTTTCTCTGATTTTCCATCTACCATCTCTTCTTTCTCATCTATGTAAGCAACTCGCAATGATGGGTACCTATATTATTTCATGGGAAATGGAGTTGAAATTGACAGGAAACTTCCCTCATAAACATAAAGAAAATTTTTGAAAAGTCCAGTTATTTACTTTATCATGAGATTGAGAATATTCTGATAGCGCAACTTTTCTTGAAGTTCCTTCGATGCTTTCTGCACTCCATAGATCTGACATGAAACAACGTAAGTGAACTTGATATCAGCAATAGCTACAGACTTTGCAGCATAAGCCATCTGTTCTTGATAGGATACTTGAGATCCACCAGCATTAACTGCAAAGCAGCAATCAAGTAATGGAAGTCGATGAATACCAGGTTTGACTTTTCGAAAGATATGAATTGATCAAAAACAAGAAAATGACTTATCATTTATATAAAAAGGCAGTATGTAACTAACCCCAATCCTTTTTCATGTCGAGGGAGCATTGAAGCTCGAGGGCCTTTCTATAGTACATCATCCCTCTCACTACGAAAAGTTTATGAAGATTACGTCAAATTTAAGTGAGGAAAAGTATATTCTTTTCTTCTTAAGTTGGTTTGACATCTCCAATACCTGTTCTAGCAAGTGTTTGGCCTCTGTAAGATACCCAATGACGGACATCATCCATCTTTTCTTTCAGTGAATCTTCATCTTTCGGTACAAATTTTATGCGTTCAAGAAAGTTACTCCACTCATCTAATGACAAGTAATGAATATTGAATCACACATATACAATTATTAATGTGAATACTGCATATATCAGGAACTAGATATTTACCGGGATATATCTTTTGTAGGTAAAATAATGTGGATATCCCATCTTCGTTCTTTCTTCTAAGTTCATCCTCTGAATAGAGCACCTCTTCTTTGTAATATGGAGTCAAAACACTGATCAGAGAAATACAGGTTTCGATACAGTTAGCAACTAGAAAATAGAACCCAAGCACAATATGATGCTCAGTCAATTTTTCAGCAATTTTATCCAATGAAAGCAAAATAGTAAGAGTATACTGTTAGTGGGGTACAATTTGACACAACATGCTTCGATGTGTAATATTTCATAATTAAATTCAAAAAGTAAATGTAAAGGTATTGATATAGAAGTTTACGTTCCACAGCTTTGAAACCATCAGGCTATTTATGTACTAATGACGAGTTGAAAGTTGAAACCTCAAATATTGAAATCTAGTTCCAGACTTCCAGGTATTTTTACAGAGAGTTCTTTTGCTATCAAGAGAAAAACAACAATTTTGATGTTAAATAATTTCTGCACTATGGGGATCAGCATAATTGGGTAGATATTGCAGTTAGGGATCATCAAGCAATCAAAAAAGTAATGGGTGAAAAATAATCTGCAAATTTATTATTTGATCTCCCATATGAAACAATGAAAGCCATGAGCAGATGATCGAAGAAGCATATGGACTTTGTTCACTCAATCATGCATTATGAGCAACAACAGCGTAAAAGGTTAATAAACCACTGATGTCTACGAACGCTAACAAAGTTAGCCTTCAACCCATGAGTCTTTTCATGGAATTCCATACTACTTATTGGAACTGGTTCTCTTATAAAGTTACAGTGCCTTTTTATGGAACTCTAATACCTTTCCTGGAACCAGGTCTTGTATAAAGTTATACAGTTTTTAACCGTTGTTTAGATAACACTACCATTTTTGCATTGAATAGGCATAATAGAACACGTAATATCTGATGGGGAATCGGGTCCTTTTTGGACTTACACTCGTCGTTGGAACCATATTCAGAATATTTGGTTGGACGAGGAACCGGTACTAGAAAGTCTAACTTGAATCTAAGTCTGATTCAAATTCAGTGGGTTAATTTGAAAGTTTTACTAGATTAGGATTTTTGGCTTACTTGGAAGGTTTAGATTAGATTCCTTTTCAAAACTCTGTTTTGAATTCTGCTATGAGAATTTGTGTAATTTCCTTTTTAGGACTCGTAGTCGTATTCCTAATCATTTTAACTCATACTTTCTATACATAAGGGTCGAGTCTCCATTGTAAGATATGTTTTTGATTAATTAAAATTGAGTTATTTGAATTCCCATTGTAAGATATGTTTTTGATTAATTAAAATTGAGTTATTTGAATTCCTAGTGAATTTTTCTTGCTTTCGCAAAATCGTTGACCAGAGAGAATCTGGCTTAGGAGTGAGTACCATGGATTACCTTTTCGTTTTCTTCTATTACAAATAAAAGATAGCCATTGAGATCGTCCTATCCGCACGGGACCCATCCGCAGGATCTTCCCACAACCGGGTCGTATAGGAAAAGCCTTACGTGAGGCACACTCCCCTGCAATCTGCCGTCCCCACGACAACTATCTAATCGAGATTGTGATCCAAGCCTTCTCCATGGAAACGAGCTGTCGTCGAATCCTTCGATTTCTCTATTCTTTCAGCGAATAATTCAAAACCCTAATGTCCTATTATCCTATTCCTAACTCCATCCCCTTTCTAAACCATAACCCTAAATCTTTTTTTGTTCCACTATTCTAGAAGTTCTAACGAAACGACTAAGATTTGATGATCAAAAGAAGTTAAACCGACTCACCCGCGTGTGTAAAATGGTCTGACCTTGCGGAAACTCGAAAGTGTGATATTTCCCTATCAATCTCTCATTTGAGTTTTCGAATTTCTGGATTTGTCGTTTATTTCTTTTTAGTTTAATTTCTAAGAATCACCCAATCCGTATTTTAAGCAATTCTTGAAACCACCTAAAATCCCTAAACCGTCATGCATCAATATCACTTGAGCGTCGACAAAAAACTAACCAAGAAGGTTTGTACTCTGTAGTAAGTACACTCGACAAAGTGGAGTACAACTAGAAAAACAAGTTCAACAAGATGAAAGAAATTTTGTATATGGTTCTAGAGTGAAAGTTTTTCTTTGAACAAAATTAACAAGTAACAACCACATTGATGTTGACTTAATCTGAAGGGACTTGGGGAACTTGAGTAATCGTTTATGAAAGCATTTAATAAGCCTCTAAATTGATACAAATAAGCAAACTTTCATTTAAAGTATCCTAGCTATCTATCCTAACCTACATTTCGTCACTCAATCAAGTTAAACCTTAATAAGCAACTAACTGATTCTCTTCTAGCCATTCCCTTCCCCGAGGTGGAGTCTGATTAACTATAAAACAGATTATTAAAAGACATAACACATCAATTCCAATGGGTTTGTTATTATAGCTTCCCATCCATGATATCTTACTCGGTTCTTTCTAGTTATTTCACATAGAAAAGAAGGAATTATAGTAGTCCTAAAAGGTCTATTTTTATGTTACTATCTCATTATGCCTGTGTAGACGGGCAACTAGAACGAACCCGACGGAAAAAATGATGATAAGAAGAATAGGACTCGAGCAAATAGCAATGTCCTTACAAACTGACACGTAAATACATCAAGATAAATAAAGTTACTCAGAGTCATTAAATTCAGAATAACATTAGCTTAAAGATATAAAAATAACAACAGCTACCTGAATAAAAAAGTGATTGTATGATTCACATCTGAGAACAAAAAATTGCAACAGAAGGATAGCTTACCTGAAGGACATCATCTCATGAACTTCAGGAGCAGTTGGCATTTTCATAAATAGGGAGTTAGCAAAGAAAGTCATCCTACGTCGAGCATCCAAATTTGTTGGTACATTTATTGCAGATTCCTTGACGGTCAACAGTAAATGAAGCCTAACGACCTGCCGATGAAACGAGCGATTTAATTACAAAGGAAATTAATATTATATATGAATATATTCATATTCATGGGAGCGGTATGAAGGATAGCACAACCTTTTCCATCCAAGTTGAATTGGCCATTAAATTCAGGTCTATATTTTCATATTTTTGCTTTCTTTCTTCATCATTATCCGTTGTTTCCCCTTGGAATCCTTTCAAAATTCTGCCAGGAAAAATTAAATGACATGTTAATCATCAAATACCCAAAATTCTACAATAAAATAACACAATAGAAGGGTCATTACTCTGGTTTGTTAGCCATAACATCCTGAGTAATGATCTCCATCACATCCTGCAGTACATTGATGATTGGTGTCCTTACAGATTCCAGATCTTCATGCTCACTTTTCTGCATATCAAAGGTCATACATAGGTTATTGCCATGGTGATATCAATGGATTTTTCTGAAAATGGCCCTCTCAAAAATTTAATTTACAAACCAGATCCCACTTAAAAATACTTTGCAGGGACGTTAATGGCTTAGAAAAGGGTGCATAATAGTGTTTGACAGGAAAAGGTGAAATTCCTGTACACCCAAAGAAAGTGGAAGATCACCTAAACACGGTATAGCAAGAAAACAACCACTGTACTGCGGCACTGACATGGCGCCGTGTGACAGAGAATCTTTAAGTGGGGTTAACACCACATAAATTTTGGAAGAGGGTTGCCGCCAGGCAGGGGAAAAAAAGCCAATTTATATAGCACAACATGAACAAATTTGAAAAGTATACCAAAAGATTTAGTAGTTTCTCCAATCTACTACTGAGCTGAGGCAGTTCACTCATTCGAATGTTGCTCAAAAGTTTCTGTTCCTCTCTGCTCGATTCCACATGTTTACATATACCTTTGATAAGACTGCAATCCAAATGTCAAAAGGTAAAAGTCAAACCTTTTCTTCAAATCTTAAATTATACTGATAAAACAGACAGTGATGTATCAGCAGGATAGAATTTACTTACTCCTTATCATGCTGATCTGTGAAAAGGTCTGTAAGTATGTCTCTCAAGCTTTCATAGCATTCTATCACCGCATAAAGCATGTAGTTATCACGCTCGATTTTTTTTATTAGCTCCTTATCGGTCCCCTTGAAATCTTTGGCCATGTTAAGTGCTATGGGTATCTACCAAAATCCAACAAATTATTTGTTCTTTCTCGAAAACCCCAATCTACTGCTGAAAGTCAAAGCTGAAATGTAAACAAAGCAAACAAAGAATGTTTGCATACCTTACTAGCAAGAAGAAAAGGAGGCCACTGAATAACCGATACGCCGCCCGAAGATGATGGAACAAGTAAAAGATCCTTCTCCCTGATAATAGAACGAAGAACATGAAATTTACCTGAAAGGATCTTTAATTGGTAATGTTACTTCTTAAGTTAATAGCCTTAACCTATTGCTTAACAAGTCTTCGTCCCTCAAAGAAATGATGAAAGCATTCCATACATTAGAAAATTTGAGCAAGCTGCTTCTTTCCCTTGTTTGCCTCTCTTCCTGACAATTCAAGGCTTACACAATCAGTGTGGTAACAAATGATACTAGATGCTTTCGGACAACCATCATTCCTCATAAAGACAAGAAGCAGCTATATATATATCCCTCAAAAATCAGCATTTTTGGTTACCACTCCAAAGTGCAGCTTGTTGCAAGAGCAACCTTACATTAAGATGGGAAGTCATGCAAAACTGGTTAGAATTTTTTTTTTACACGTACAAGGATGTAAAAATAAGAAATTAAGTTTTTGAAGGGCACGAACAAAAATTCAGATAAGCAGAGTTATTGTTGGGTGTGGCATAAAGAGAGAGAGAAAGATAGAGGCTTGTGTGCTTTTAGAAGGCCGGTAGCCTCCGTGCTATCAAGTCGTTTTCAATATTGGGACTTTCGAATCAAAGATAGGCTCTGTTAGATTTGATTTAAAGTATTTAAAGTATCTAAAAAAAAATTTGCAATTTTTTTATATCATTTACCTAATAATCGAAGGGGCCCAACATCAGCTATTTCAATGGTCGTGGTGAGCCCTTTGCAAATTTAACGGTATAGAAATATCCAAATCTCGTAAAAATTTTGATAGAAAATTCTTTACACTATATAAAACAAAATCAATATATTTGATCTAAAATATTAGTGTCATATCATCATATTCTATGAGATTTTTATTTTCATCTATTGATTTTGAGCCATTTCGATTACTAAGTAAATGATATCGAAAAATTATGAAATTTATTTTCCAAGTACTTCAAATACTCTAGATAAAATCTAACGAAGCTGATCGTCGATTTGGAAGTCCCGGCATTGGAAACAACTTGATAGCACGGAGGACACCCATGCTTCTAAAAGCACACAAGCCGGACTCTCTCTCTCTCTCTCTCTCTCTCTCTCTTTCTCTCTCTCTCTATATATATATATATATATTATCAAGATTTAAGTGCCGATGGACGGCGTTGTGCCGAAATTTGCCGCACGGTACGGCACGAGTGCGTGCCGAGCGTGACCATGCATCGCGGTCAATAAAAATTCTTGTGTGCTGACACTAAAAGTATGAAATATTTATTTTCTTAGCAACAAAATATTGTAACTATGTTATTGAAGAAAATTACTTACTAATTTAAGGATTGCAGCAGACTTGTTGAACTTATGTTGCCGATGGCACCAGCGCGGTCATGTATCGTCGGGCATCTTTTCTGGCACGATGGATTAGGCCGCTTGCCACGGGCCACTCTAACAACTTGATTATTTATATAATGATATATATTAGATACTATATAATACTTAGTATATATATATAGTTGGGTTAAAGTACAATCGATAGCAAACGAGCTCCAATGCTACCGATTTGTTCTCAATGATGGAGCCTCGAAATCAACGATCGGCATCATTGAACATGATCTAGACCACTTAAAATATCTAGAAATCAAATTTTATATTTTTTCGACATCACTGACCTAATAATCAAAGGGTTGAAAATTTTTTAATTTTAATGGTTGATACATGGCATTTTCTCATTTAACGGTGTAAAAGAATTCAAATCAATTGAATTTTTCTTAGGAAATTTTTTAAACTATTTAAAGTAAGATCTACACTCTTGATCATGATTACAAAAATCCTATCATCACTTTTTGGACAATTTATTTTTAGCCTTTCATTTTTGTACCCACTTGATGCACAAGAAAACAATATCGATAAAACATAAATTTTGATTTCAAGACATTTCAAATGGTCTAGATCATGATCGCAGATCGTTGATCGGAGGCTCCATCATCGAAAACAAATCGGTAACAAAGAAGCTTGTTTGCTACCGATAGTATTCTAACTCAACTATATATATATATATATATATATATATATATATATATATATATATATATAT